>NC_056751.1:30341510-30579010 GCF_019279795.1 Protopterus annectens | reverse complement strand
ATATAATTTTGTAAATAAGTTTTTGGGAGGGGGTAGTATCAATGACTGTATATAAAACAAATTTTTTTTTGGTAAAATTATCATTTTAAGTAGAGAGAGCCTAGCCTCCATTGTGAAGAACAATTTATTCCTTCTTTTGATGAGTTCACTAATGGTGGTTATTAAATTATTGTAGTTTAGTTTGACAGACTCTTTCCATGTACTCTTTATACTAACACCTAAATATTCCAATACATCATTCTCCTAATTAAACAGGCTATTATCTGTAAGGTTTTTGTTGATCTTTTTGTTAATTAGTAATGTTTTGGATTTATTATGATTAAATTTAAGCCCTGAAATTCTTTCAAACTTGCTTAAGGTATTTATAACATCATGTAAAGATCCATCACTATCACCCAATGTTAACAACATATCATCAGCAAATAATTGTATCTTAGGACAATAGTACTTATTAATTTGAAAGCCTTTTATATTTTGCTTGTTTCTGATATATGTACCAAAAGGTTCCATTGAAAGAGCAAACAATAATGGTGACAAAGAACAGCCTTGTCTAGTTCCCTTGAGGATTTCTAGTGGTGAGGATAGACATGATCCGATTTTCACATAAGCTTGTACCCCACTATAAATTTTCATTAATAAGCTGACAAAATCTGAAAATCCGAATTCTTTGTAGATAAGACCAACTAATAGAATCAAAAGCCTTTTCCATGTCTAGGCTGATAACAGTTAGTAGTTTTTTGTACTTGCATGGTATGCCCATTAATGATAGTGATTTAACAATATTATCTTGCACTTTTCTATGAAGAATGGATCCTGCCTGATCATTATGTATTAGATTAGGTAATATTTTCTTTATCCTATTAGCTAATATTGTCATGAAAATTTTATAATCAGTGTTTAGTAATGAAATTCGCCTATATGAATCACAAGATTTGGAATCCTTATCTTGTTTTAATATGGGGGAGATAATTGAGTATTTCCACAGTGGGGTGTTATACATTTTTGCATAACCAAAGTAAAGGCACTCATCATTTTCTTTATTATGTATTCAGGAAAAATCTTATATAGTTCAGAAATTATTCCACCCAGTCCTGGATCCTTATTACCTTTTAAAATTTGTATTTGCTCTTTTACTTCTGTTAGTGTTATTTGTTTATTTAATGTCATTTTGATGCATTGACACCTTAGTAGTTATATTTTCTTGAATAAAAGTATTTATTACAATATCTGTCTCCAAAAGTGGTGTGTTATTATTTATATCTTTATAGTACTTTTTGAACACTTCTAATATGCCAATTACGTTAGATGTACTCTTAACTGAACCATCACTTTTATAATTTCATTAATAAGATTTTGATTGTTTATTTTTTTGGATCTTACCACTATTTTATGTAGATATTTGGGATTTAGAGCATAAGATTGTAATTTCAATTTTTCCATGTTTATGGCTATCTTATGATTCAGAGCTTCTAAGTATTTTTAATTTAACTTAGTAATTTCATTATGTGCTACTTTATTTAGTTTTGCATCCATTTTTATCTTGTCTATGTTTTTTGTACATCTAAACATTCTTTGTCCAACTCTCTCCTTTTTTATGGTACAAAGATTTTACTTTACTATACATATATATATATATATATATATATATATATATATATATAAACTTTAAATGTGTCACATAGTATAGTATCAGTCACGTCACCATTATCATTTGTTTCCATAAACATGTCTATTTCTTCCATTATCCATTCCCTAAAGTCTTTTAACTTAGTTATGTAAGCAGGAATTCTCTGTAGAAATCTTAAATCATCTCTATGCATAGTTAATGTAAAGTTTATTGCATTATGGTCTGAAAGTCGACAAGTCGTTATAGATACGTCACTTATTTTAGAGTATATATTATTTGATACAAAGACCTTATAAATGTTTTTTTTGTACCAAACCAATATGAATAGTGAGTATAGAATAAGGAATAGACCATGCATATATTTAATGTCATCTAGTTTGTAAAGTCATTTAACTTCTTGGCTTGAAATGTTAGTTTTATTTTACCATTTTTTTAAAGTACCATTGCCTGATAACAGGCAGTTAAAATCACATGTTGCTATAATTTTCCCTTTTGCATTTAAAGTAATCAGGTCCAGATATTTGTCAACATATTTAGTACTCAGTCCTGGTATCCAGTATGTATTAATCAAAGTGTAATACTTCTTCTTACTGATTTCCAAAATAAGCATGCTTAGCATCCCATCTTTATCTGAAATTGTATCTATAATTCTTGGCATAGTATAAGTATTTTTTCATAGAATTAGAGTGCCCCTTCTCTTAGTCTTAAAACATGAATCAGCCAGAAAGGTATAGCCATTGAATGAGTATTTTTGTAGATATTTTTTTAATTGATGGGTTTCTTGTAAAAAAGATGATCTGGGCTTTATGCATTTTGATATATTTAAGCAAACCAACTCTTTTGACATTGTTGTTCAAACCATTAATATTCAATTATAAACATTTATAAGCCATTGACTATAATCTGTATGCTATTACTAACTGAAAAAACTTTTCTTCTCTGTTGACTTGAAATTTATTGAAAACTTACTTATCATGGATGTATAACATGTACTATGCACTACTTTGAAAAACCCAAAACTATTTGCAAACACATACATGAAACATAACTTTTCTGGTTTAGTTAAAAACTTAGCTAAACCATCCATCTACCACCTCTCTAATAGCAAAAGACACAAATTATCCATCTCTGCTTAGACTATAGTATAAAAACAAAAAAGAAAAGCATTATGAAAGCAATTAAAGAAATCTAAATCCATGAAATATACATTAGAATGAGAGTGTCCAATATATCTGAAGCTATATGAATGTCACATATGATAATACCATCTCTAATATGTAGATATGCCAGAAATACACATCAAATCAAAGTATGTATAAACATTAGAAGCTGAAGGTTAAGAAAATTGTCAATATTTCCAAGATGTTTCAAGAAACATCAGGTGATTTAACCATTTTATCAGTCATCTATCTAACATTGTTCATGTAAGGATCTTTTGAATATATATAAAACACTAATTACAACTTAACTATTATATTTTGCAATTATACACATATTACTCATATGCATTAACAATATCTGTGTTGACGTCTTTCATCATGAAGGGGGGAGAAAAAAAGGGGGGCCTCAGAACCCTCTGTTTAGTTACTAAATGTTTAGTTATATAACATAAGTCTGATGTCAATATGCATAATGAGTTTTCTAATGCAGCTCTTAGTTCACTTGATGTCATTTAACTACTAACAGTGTCATTGAATCTGTAGAATGTATGCATCTATAAGAGAACATAGGGATTTTCAAAGGAGTTAAACACTTTTATCAGAACTAATTATTTACCATTTAAAGTATCTAGTGAGGGATAACAGAATTTCAAGAGAAAAGAATAATAAGTACAACCATTTAACAAGTTCAAAACATCAAATGACGGCATAACTGTTGTTTCCTCAAGCTGCAGCTTCATGTATCTAAACAGGCTCATGCACAACAGAAGTTGTCTCTAGTGAAGAAAAAACATTTTTGGTGGGAAATTCAAATCTTGAAGCTTTTAGAGTTTACAGAAAGCCAAAAAAAAACAAACAAAAAAAAAACAACGCTCAAGCTGCCTTGTCAGTGCATGTCATGATTCTCCACAGTGAGAACAGTGACACAGACCACCAGTTTCCTCACAAAAACTTCAACATCATGAAAAAACTAACCCTTTTATATAAAAACAGCTATTTAAAAGTAACAACTGCTGCCTCAAATCAGAAATTATATTATAACATTTAAATCATTTACCCACCAGTTAAAAAAGAGAACCTAGTATATATATATATATATATATATATATATATACACACACACACACACATATATATATATATATATATATATATATATATATTATATTTTGCTATCTATAAAACACAATTACTGTACTGTATTAATATTTAAATGTATCTAAACAAAGAGTCTAAAACATCTAGTTAGAAACACTAATCAGAAACACCTTGTTACCCCATCACTGACCCACTAGAAAACATGCACTTTGGTATTAAGTCAAATTATACTATTACTGAAGAATTAGAAGACATTCATCATTCATAGTTATTTAAAAGGGAAAAGTATGTAAACTACTTATAATAGGGAAAAGAGAGAAAAGGAAGATTGGTAACAAAAAAGAATAGGGAGAAAGAAAGAAAATGTTATTTAAATACTTAGTATTATATGTAATTAGAAGTAGATATAGAAAACAAAAAGAGAAAGTTAATAATAAAAATGATTCACATTACCTCACAGCATAGATATTTTCCAGAATCAAATATATTATGATTCATAAAACAAAGCATTTAAAATAAGAGGGAATTTATTCATTTGTCCTTTAGTTTCTTAGTTTTGTTTGCTCCTTCCTTCACAGACCATCCATTTTTGTTGCCTGTCTCTTCAAACTCTGGGATGACCATTCCATTTCTTCTATGTCCAACAGTATTTTCTTCTTTTGGATAAATTCTACTGCTTCTTGTAGGGAATCAAAGATCTTTACTTCTTCTGGCAAGGTGATTTTTATTCTTGCAGGAAAAAGAATTAGAGCTTTAATATTGGCTTTTTTCAAGGACTTAATTAGAAGAACACACTCCTTTCTTCTGGATATGACTGTAGAGGTGAAGTCATTACCAACATGAATAACTTTTTCACCCATCTTGGTAGGGGAATTAGTCCAAGCTGATTTCAGCACTAAGTCCTTGTCTTGTGAGGAAAGAAATCTAACTATTATAGACCTGGGTTTAGATGAACTCAGAGATGAAGCTGGATTTGTCAGGGACCGATGAGCCCACTGAGTTCCGAAAGAGAGGGATTCAGGCATGTTTAGTGCTGATGGAAACCACTTATTGAGGAATTGAATCATGTTAGCACCCTCTTCTTTCTCAGGAATTCCATATATTCTTATGTTATTCCTTTTTGATCTACTTTGAAGGTCTTCCAGTTTCTCAATCAGCCTGGCGTTTAGTTTCAGAAGAAATTCATTTTGATGTTCATTTTCTGTCACTCTAGTATCTAGGTCAGTTACTATTTCCTCTAAGGCAAGAATCTGTTCATATTTTTTTTTACTATTCCATTTAGAAGTTCCAGTTGTTTACTGCATTCATGTTCGATAATATCAGTTTTGTTTTCGAATGTGTCCATTTTTAGTGACAGTTCTTGGATGTTTGTTACTATAAGATGCAGTTCTTTCTTCACTGCACTCTCCTGGTGTGGGTTCTTCACGTTGCTCATGTTTTTAGTGTCAGTTCTTGGATGTTTGTTATTATAAGATGCAGTTCTTTCTTCACTGCACTCTCCTGGTGTGGGTTCTTCACGTTGCTCATGTTTTTAGTGACAGTTCTTGGATGTTTGTTATTATAAGATGTAGTTCTTTCTTCACTGCACTCTCCTGGTGTGGGTTCTTCACGTTGCTCATGTTTTTAGTGACAGTTCTTGGATGTTTGTTATTATAAGATGTAGTTCTTTCTTCACTGCACTCTCCTGGTGTGGGTTCTTCACGTTGCTCATGTTTTTAGTGACAGTTCTTGGATGTTTGTTACTATAAGATGTAGTTCTTTCTTCACTGCACTCTCCTGGTGTGGGTTCTTCACGTTGCTCATGTTTTTAGTGACAGTTCTTGGATGTTTGTTATTATAAGATGCAGTTCTTTCTTCACTGCACTCTCCTGGTGTGGGTTCTTCACGTTGCTCATGTTTTTAGTGACAGTTCTTGGATGTTTGTTGTTATAAGATGTAGTTCTTTCTTCACTGCACTCTCCTGGTGTGGGTTCTTCACGTTGCTCATGCTTTAGTGACAGTCCTTGGATGTTTGTTATTATAAGATGTAGTTCTTTCTTCACTGCACTCTCCTGGTGTGGGTTCTTCACGTTGCTCATGCTTTAGTGACAGTTCTTGGATGTTTGTTATTATAAGATGTAGTTCTTTCTTCACTGCACTCTCCTGGTGTGGGTTCTTCACGTTGCTCATGTGTTTAGTGACAGTTCTTGGATGTTTGTTATTATTAGATGTAGTTCTTTCTTCACTGCACTCTCCTGGTGTGGGTTCTTCACGTTGCTCATGTGTTTAGTGACAGTTCTTGGATGTTTGTTATTATAAGATGTAGTTCTTTCTTCACTGCACTCTCCTGGTGTGGGTTCTTCACATTGCTCATGTTTTTAGTGACAGTTCTTGGATGTTTGTTATTATAAGATGTAGTTCTTTCTTCACTGCACTCTCCTGGTGTGGGTTCTTCACGTTGCTCATGTTTTTAGTGACAGTCCTTGGATGTTTGTTATTATAAGATGTAGTTCTTTCTTCACTGCACTCTCCTGGTGTGGGTTCTTCACGTTGCTCATGTTTTTAGTGACAGTCCTTGGATGTTTGTTACTATAAGATGTAGTTCTTTCTTCACTGCACTCTCCTGGTGTGGGTTCTTCACGTTGCTCATGTTTTTAGTGACAGTTCTTGGATGTTTGTTACTATAAGATGTAGTTCTTTCTTCACTGCACTCTCCTGGTGTGGGTTCTTCACGTTGCTCATGTTTTTAGTGGCAGTTCTTGGATGTTTGTTATAAGATGTAGTTATTTCTTCACTGCACTCTCCTGGTGTGGGTTCTTCGAGTTTCTCATCTTGAGATCTCCAGTAGAAAACTTCTTGACAGGAATAATTAAAAAAATATCTTGACTATGTATTAATTTTTAGAAAATAATAAAGAGTCTATGTTAATCTAACTTTTAGTATACTTTTCGTTAGATTTTTCTAAAAATTTAAGTATATTTCCTGTCAAGATATTAAAATCTAAACAGAGCTATGGATTTCTGCTGTTATCAGACTGGCATCTTGGCCACGCCCCCCACATAGGTTTTGATATTTCACCAGGTAGTACACCTTTTCTGTATTTTTTAATAGCATGAAGTTACACAACATTCAATGGAAAAGGTGGAATCAGTACAATATACTAAAAGAGAAGAAGTCCAGGCAAACATCAGAGAACAGTGCTGTAAGAATATCTCTGTACTCCATACCACCTTTCTCCTCAATATGTGCATTTTTGTCATTTTTTTATACTTTTTCTACTCATGATGGTTGTTTCTGTGACTTGTTCTCATACACCTTCTTTCTCTTAAAAATAAAAAAATGAAGTAGAGTAAAATCAATGCAGCACAGTGACTATAGTGCTGAGTTCTTGTCTGTTTCGATGATAGAGAATTAAACTCAGTTCCACACACTGTAATTTTCCACAATGTCCTTATTGCTAAGTCACAACCCCCATCCAGATTGTAGAAACAAAAAAAAAACTGCAAGCAAAGGGAAAGTTAGTGAAGATGTATTACCTTCAAAATCATAAGTTCTGATATGAGCTACATAGAGCCTTTAAGCATTTTCAGGAAGAGAGGCAAGCAGACACTACTCACAAAAACAAACAAAAAAAATGTTGATACATTTCCTGCATTGATTTGTGCATAAAACAACCAGGAAAAATCCTGTTTATATCATGCAAGCACGCATCACACTCCTGCCATTGTCCAGCAACCACAGCATATTAATGAAAGTGCATGTACAAGCTTTTGCAGGATGCCGACATACCTAATAAATAGCATAACTGCACTGATGGGGAAGGCATTGAGGACTATTCAGTATGCATTTATAATACTTAACCTCTGCATGCAGAGGCACATAATAAGAACAAAATAGTTTAACATTAAACATACTAAAACACAACCATTAAATTGGGACAATTGCAACACAGCTCAAGTAAACAAGATTGCCTTAAAAATAATAATAAAAAACTGCATGGGAATGTATGGCTAGACTTCTGAAGATTATCACAGATCAATAGTACTAGAAAGTACCAATAAACATACAAACTTATAAATAATGTCATAAACGGGACATCCCAGGAAAATCTGAGTAGTTGAGATTTGAGCTGGGAATACATGTTCACATATGCAACTGCTGCCAAAGATGCAGAGATTTTATTTGCAAGTCCTGTAGAATTTCTGTAGTTTTCACCCTCTGACTTTTGCAGAAGTCTTGCAGAGTGCTTTCTCTGTGATTACATTGGTAAATTGTTGAACACTGAAGATTGATAACCTCCAATTACTTTTGTATGCACACTTCCTCTTGGTCTCTAGAAAGTTATCTTCAGTCAGCATCAGTTTCATTTGTTCTTCTTTACCCATACAAATCTTCAATCAAAACAACAGTTTGCTTTGTTTATTAGGTTCCTTATTGATTTGTTGACAGCTTAGGTTTCTGAATGCGTATTCATCGACACCTAAGTGTTGAACGCTTAAAATAGCGAATGGCCACATCATAGAATTCTTTCCTCGGGAAAGAATTTGCATGACTGTTCTCAGGGATTTGCCATTTCCCCAATGTAGACTGGTCTCAGACTTGGTATATTTAGTTAGGGGGGTGTGGGGGGGGGGGGTGAAGCCCCCCACTATGCTTGTGTGTGTTTGTTTATTTTGTTTGCGGGCGGCCAAGTGAATTCTTTCCCTAGGAAATAATTTGATGATTTGGCCATTTACTGTTTTTAGCTTTTGGGGCTTAGGTGTCAATGATTTTGGATTCGACAACCTAAGCTGTGGATGTTATGATATACACACGTTTATTATTCTATCAACTCAGTATGCTTGCACTGAGGGATATGTTGCACACATATGGGAAAGTAACGTCTCCTTTTTACAACTGACTCTTGAAAAGTTTCAATTTTATTTGGAATGCTTTCCAAGATACAGTTATTTGCATTAAAAGTAGATCTTCCCCTGTAGTTGGAAGTTGCAGTCATTCAGGTGTGTTGCAACATTATATAATGAAAGCAAATAATTCCAGGACTTATTTTCATGTTTTTGGAATTATTTTTTGTTAATTTTCTAGGAATGTTGCTACTTTACTTTTATGTTTGAAAGGAGCAAAAGACTAGATTACTCTTTCATGGCTTAACCACTTGACTTCCATATGACTAACTAAAATGTATTGCATTCAGCTTCCATTTCTTTGAGAAAGACTTGAAATGCCCCATGTTTATGTCCTGTAGACTAGGAGTCGTTTACAATGTCAGATACCACTAACATCTCACAGTTGTAATACTTTGCACAAAACCTCCCAATACATAATGCAGTAATGTTATTTATCTGTCTTCCGATAAACAGAATTCACTAGATGCCTGTGTCAGCTGATCAGTTAAGTTAGTAAGAATGTCATTTATTCTCTCTCTCTTTTGTGGAGCTAAAGAGACATTCTCAAATTGTTGCTTCTTTTCTGGACATAAACATGAAACAACATTGCAGCAATGAAAATGCACATCCTGAGAAGTCACCCTCTACAGAGCTTTTCTCAGCAACAGTAATTGAAAGCTACCCATTGTAGCAGTCTCATTCATGATGCTTGCTTTTCTGAAAAAAAAAAAAAAACTTCTGTTCTCCAATAAGATTTACTGACAGACTATCTGCTGTAAGTTTTCTTTCACTGACATTCAGTTTGGAATAATTTGAGTGTTTGTTTTCAAAACATTGCTGAATATTGTATTCCTTTGGAAGTGATATACTACTCTCTACACATGACTCTAAGGTTTCTGAATAGTATTTCTTCATCCACTTTGTTTTGAAGATTCTGTACTCTGCTTCGGTTTTCTTTTCTTCCTCTCTGCCATGACTCCAGTGAATTAAATTACCTTCAAGGGAATGCTACCCACATTCACTAATGATTATACTTATAAAATGGTTATTTCTGTACTACAAGTTACAACAACAGGAAAAGCAGTGTAACCAGTATAATGTACCCATCAACCACCCACAAACAGCACATTCACACACACACACACACACACACAAACACACACACACACACACACACACACACACACACACACACACACACATACACACACGCATGCACGCGCGCACATGCGCACATGCACACGCACACACACACACACACACACACACACACACAATGCACACACACAAAAAGCATGCACTCATGTGTGCACACAACTCATTTGCAACACATTAGAGCTGTAAGCTGCTATTTATGGACTTTTTATTTTAATAATTTTCTGCTGTGCACACAATAATAACACAAGCCTAATAATCTCTTCAAAATATAACAATAGTTTTGCTTGAAGTCTCCACTGTCGTCAAAATCATAACACTGTCTTTGGAAAATCATAGCACTGGGTCAGTTTAGCAAAATTTGATTATAAAAACTGAAGCAAAGAATAACATTATATGCTGATGATGAAAATATCATCACAATGAAAGTTTAATTTCACAGATTTACATACTTAGATTTTTTTTTATAAAAACTGAAACAAGAAACAATGTCATGTTCTGATGATGAAAATAGCTGAGAGATAGTTTGATTTCAATATTTTAAATACTTAAAAAATCCCTTATACAAAATGAAGAGACAATCCCCGGGATTCATTAAACCCAGCACGGAGTGTAGGATAAGTGCAGCAGCTTCTGCATGGAATATGGCCGCCGAGTGATTCAGTAAAGGGGTCCCAGGACGTGCACGACCACCCCTACATTATTCCTACACAGACACCATTGCCTAATGCTAATTACCTCATTTGCTGGTGAAAACCATGCAAACAAGGTGAGTTAGTGATTCACCAAGCAAGCAGGTGTCCGTGCAGGAATAGTGTAAGAAGCAGAAATGTGTTCATATGGCCATTGGCATAAAAAATAGTTTTAATTTTTTAAACTAAAACTTTTTTTTGGCCGATCTCAGCCATTTAAGCATAGGGCAGCAACACACAAACAGGATCGTGCAGAAAAAAAAAAGGGGGAAATCAATTTTTACAGAAATCTGCATTTTGCCATTTTAATCAATGGCATGCAGAATGAAAACAATACCAGGGAATAGTGATTGCTAAGGGGAAAGGCCCAGTGTAAGTGGGGTAACTATGGAGTAAGGCAGTGGTGTATGTGAATGAGGGGATTTATACAGAATCACTAATTTCTTCGAAGTGTCATTCTGCACCTAACAGTGTAGGTGCTCTAACACCACTGTGTAGACAGGAGGAGCAGCTAACATGGAAAGGGAGAGTGTCATGCTAGCTGTAAGCACATTGGAGCTCAGTGGCCCATGTTTGCCCTTAGCTAAGCACAGCTATGGAAGGGGGTGTGCCTGAGGCTGTTTTGCCTTATTCCATGAAATTCAGAGCATGTTTCCATCCAAGGGAGGGCCAGTTCTGCTCAAAATTGTTTACCTTTAGCTAAACAGGTGTGTGTGGTGTGCACCAGGCCTAAAAAAAAAAAAAAAAAACAGGAAATAGAACTGTTTACAATTGAGCAACTGGTATGTGCGCAGTGCGCATCGAGGGTTAAATGGGGAGGAAATGGGAAATGGCAGAAAGCAGGCAATCAAGGAGAATTACCATAGCTGATAGGTGAAACGTGTCAGAATCAGCCAATTACACAGGCAGCAATCCAGCATACTACTATGAACTATGCAAACACCTTTCAGTCTGTTTTTTCCCACAAACGCTACACCACTGGTGTACACATTCAGGGAAACTTTAAACTGACAAAACTAACAAAAGATGTTAGGGACTGCTGTTGCTTTTGATCTATCAGTACGTGCTAGAGACTGAGAATGGTGAGGAGGATAATGCTGACAACCAACTCAGACCGAGGAGGAGGAGAAGAATGTTCAGCCCCAGGGTAACCCACCAGGGGCTACATGATCGGGAGATAGTAGAGCACTACAGGGTGGACAGGGGAATACTTTAACTACTTGTTGAGCTGTGCCGGTCTCGCCTCAGACCCAAAACCAACAGAGGGGAACCCATCCCAGTAGATACCAAGGTATGTGTAACCTTAAGAATACCAGCTACAGGTACTTTCCAAAGTCCAAGTGGGGATATCATGGGAGTCTCACAGGCATCTGCATCCAGGATATTCCACCAGTTCCTGTATGCCATGCGACCACATGCCGCTGAGTACATTTACTTCCCCAGCACCAGTGAGGAAAGGACCAGCATTATGCATCTTTTCCACCATGTAGCAGAATACCCGGAGATACTGGGTGCTATAGACTGCATGCACATCCACATCAAAGCACCACCAAGTGACCAGGGTAGGGTCTACCTAAACTGCAAGGGTTCCATTCCATCAGCTGCCAGGTCATGTGTGAGGGCCCAGGGCATTATCATGAATGTGTGTGCTGGAAGCCCTGAAAGCCATCATGACTCCCACATCTGGCATTCATCAGCTGTACCAGGCATTTGCCATTGGGGACATCCCATATGGCCATCTAGTGGGGGATGCTGGCTACGCACTGGAACGGTATCTGATGACACCCATCAGAAATGCACACACACCCACACAAAAATGCCATAATGAGGCACATGCACAAACCAGGATCATTATAGAGCAGGTGTTTGGGATGCTCAAGTCACGGTTCTGCTGCCTTGACATATCTGTTGGAGCCTTGCAGTACTCTCTAGCCACATGTGCACACATGTTCATAGTATGTGCCATGATACACAATATGATCCTGTGGAAACAGCTGCAGCAGGAACAAAACAGGGTAGGGCCACACAGCCCCCCACCATTGCCAAGGTCTCCACAGGCACAGAGTGGCTTGGAGGAGGAACATCCTAAGCCTGCCCCTGTAGGCAGATGGAGACGTGCCCAATATGCCCTGTCCTTGGCAAAGAGGCAATGCATAGCACATAGACTGACACTGTAGGGCCCGAGGGACTGATCTCTCTCTCTCTGACTCACACACACACACACACACACACACACACACACACACACACACACACACACACACACACACACACACACACACAGTAAAATGGATACCGAACATCACACCACCTATACCTTACCATGTATAGGCAGTGTACTGTATGCATCTGACATAGTCAAGCACCATCCTCATAACAGCCTCAGGCACAAGGTAAGTTAGTCTCCTCAACAAATTAAATGAATGGAGGGGAATGTTCTGATAGTATATCTATGGTATTGATTCAAGCATGCAAGGAAATGGGGTGGCTTACTGGAGCAGCAGCAGACAACTGACAGCTCTGTGGGACAGCAGGAAGTGTATTCCCAGTACTGGCCTACCCACACTATGCAGTACCACCCTAGTTGACAAATAACACTGCAGTATATGTGGTGTGCCATATAACTGGGTGGGCTCATAGGTCACATGCATGGATGTCAAAGTGGGGGTCCCATACCCACCTCCAGCCTCATCCAGCAGATCAGCTGTAGAAGACCATGCAGAAATGTCTAGCAAAGCCTCCCATATGGTGACATCCATGAAATTCCCACCTACAGACTTTTACATAGTGATTTCACTGCAGGTCTGGCAGTGGCAGCATGGCTTTGAAAGCTATGAAGTCTGAAACTACAAATGTTTATGCGAGAAAAATCTGACCTGTGGTTAAAACTGTTATGCCTGTAGTCTCAAAAGATTGGGCACATCACTATGCTAAATGGGACCAAAATGTTAAGCAAATATCAGACAGTCTCTGCAAATGTGTATTTTGTACAGATGTGTCACCCCCTCATAGTCCCATAGAAATGCAGTAACATGTCCCTAGCCTAAAGCTGCATCCAGCTGTCAACTAGAGGAATGGCTCAACACAAACAGAAAGTAATTGTCAGTAACCCCCACAGTCAACTTACTGGTGTCATCCTAGGGTTGTCCACTGCTGGCAGCCTGGGAACATATGATCATCAGAATGCACTGCCTTGCTTACAGATGGCCTGCATCTGCCATACCTGGCTACAGGCCTGTGGCAAATGCCCATGCCTCACCCAAAGTGCCCTGTTAGTGAGTGCCATGGGGTCCATAACACCAACATAACACAGTCTACAAAATGCAAAGAAAGGCCATGCTGCTGACTGCTAGGAGAAAACCTACCAGTGTCAGAGAGCCAGAAATCTGGACAAAGCCATGAATAATGGGGTGAAAAAGGTTCAAAGATAAGGACACCTTCGAAATACTGCACTAATAATGTTATAAAGTTGATGGAATGATTGTAGTAGCAAGGAATGTCTGATGGGTACAAAGTCTGAAACTGCACTGTCAACTGTCAGTAATATCTGACTTCAACCCTGAGTGACTTGCAAAACACGTTTCCTTAAAAACCACGCTCGTTTGGGTAACCAACAAGATATATGAGTCATGAATGTGGGCATTCTGTGATACTCTGTACAGTCGACAGGCAGGGCTAGGAGTCTAAACATGGGAATGCACTCATTGCAGGCAGTCCTAACCCAGAAAGATGGTGACATGCCTGAACCCACAGAACCCTGGCCCAAAGCCATGGGGAGTAACACACCCTTCCCTGATCACTCATATTATGCAACATCCTGACCCCAAAATGTGGCCATCCAAGCAAAATGAGGTGGGCCATACATCTACATGAGACACACACACCTCCATGTCAAACAGTCTGACACACACAAGACCCTCCAAGTGCAGTCAACCTTTGAGAAGACCCCTATGCAAAGTACTGATAGCTATAGGCAAACATATCTGACCCAGAACACCCCCCCCACACACATATCTTATCCCCTACAAATCTATCTGGAGTCTGCCTGTCACCCTGATTCTGTCTGACTTATATTACCCAACCGTGGACTGGATATCAGACCAGGCCAGAACAGAAATGCACAGAGATTCCACTATTATAGTATATCACCAAGGTGCTGGACCATTTCCACAGCTCAACCAGTCAATTGCTCATAGGCGCACCTCTCAGCAGGCTGGATTGTGCAAGAATGCCTAGCATTTGACCCATAATTTTGGTGTGTGCATCATCCATCCTCTATACCTCTGGTAAATCACTGTGATGATCTGAGGAGGTATGTCATGCGGTACTTAAACAATACATGACAGTGTCAAATGGAATATATGTCAGATGTCTGCTAAAACAAGCCCTGTAACCCTAGCAACCCATACATTACTGAGAGAAATAGTCTCAATCACTGTATGACCCACTGTCTCCCCATTTTGATAGGCTATCTCTAGATATCCTGCACCAACAGGTTGAGAGGTATAGCTGCAGCACAAAACAAACCAGACTGGAGTACAACAATCTCTGGAATGGAGTCCCACATGTACTATAGAAGGTCACACTAGGCATGCTCATAAACTTAGAGAAATGTCAATAGGATCTAGGAATGAACAGGCCTTCCTCACCCAGTGCACTTACCATTGCCCTACTTTAACAGTCCTGAAAATGTCTTTCACCACAGAAATCCGTTTTGTCAGGTCTCAGCCCTATAAGCACTGTGGCATGTGAGATAACTGTATAACAGTATAGTACAATTAACTAGTTAGATAGGAATTCTAATCTCAGTCCTGGCAAATGTAAAAGTGTGTGTTTGTTTAGAAGTTAAAGCTTTTGGGTCCATTCAAACCCAGTACATTTCCCCTTTCCCTGCTTTAGCAGTTCTGCAGATATCAGTCACCTTTGAAGCCCCTTTCATCAAGCCTTAGCCCCATAAGCTCTGTGGCAAATGTGATAGCTGTGTAACAATGTAGTACAAATAAATAGTTAGGAAGGAGTTCTAATCTCAGTCCTGGCAAATGTAAAAGGGTGTGTGTTTAGAGGTTAAGGCTTTTGGGTCCATTCAAACCCAGTACATTTCCCCTTTCCTTACTTTAGCAGTCCTGCAGATATCACTCACCTTAGAAGTCCCTTTTGTCAGCTCTCAGCCATATAAGCTCTGTGGCATGTGTGATAACGGTGTAGTACTATAATCCAAATAACTAGTAAAGTAGGAGTTCTAATCCCACTTCTGGCAAATGTGTTTGGGTAAGTGTGTGTATGTGTAATTTGAAGTATTTTGTGGCCTCTCTCACCCAGTACATCACCCAATGCCATACTGTACAAGGGCTGGAGATATTCCTCACCTTAGAAGTACCTTTAGAATACCTTTAACCTATAAGCTCTGTTGCATGAGCGATAAATGCATAACACTGTAGTAACAATAAATAGGTAGGGGGTTTAATCTCAGACCGGGCAAGTGTGTGTGTGTGTGTGTGCGTGTGTGTGTGTGTGAACAGCATCCTGTCTGTGGAGGGGTTGTTGTGTTTGTGTGAGAAGTATATCCATTGGGGTTTTGCTACTTTTTGCTGGTGCCCACCCAGCACATGTTCCAGTGTCCACATTACAAGACCCACAGTTGTCATCCAGTGTAGAGGGACCTGTAGACACTCTGAAGCCCTAAAAGCATTGTGCCATGTGAAATAACTATGTGACAATATGGAATAGATAAGATAGGCTGCCCATCTAATCCATGGATATCACTCCCCACTCAGAAATCATAAACAAACACATTCAGGTATGCAACAACCCCTATATCAGTAAGTGGCCTGCAAACCGGTTCACATTTAGAACCCACAGTGTGAAAGCAGTGGACTCCATATCAGACTGCTGAACAGTCACGAGTGGAGTCCCACAGGTTGTGGACCTGGGTTCCCTCATGTTTGGGATCCACACCTCTGAGGACCAGCCCAGTACAAAGGCACTCTGGCTGACAATGTTTTGCAGATGACTACAAGGTGGGTGCTATTATTACCCCCCCATGTGAGGTTGACATCCTTCACAAAGGCCTCTCTGAGACCTATGACTGCTGTTAGAACCCTGAACATAAGCTCAATGCCACCATCCCCTTTGGGTATGACATGGTTCCAATAAAGCCATTGATGGTAGTCCACTGAACACCGATGTTAGTATAATGGAACTGGGAACACAGGTTGACAGTGAGCTTAATAGTGACCACTACAGTGCCACTGTCTTCTGAAAGTCCTTCTATGTGTCACTTCTCCTGACTCAGGGTGTTGAATCCAGGATTTAAAAAGATAGTGTTTCCCTGTACACTCCCCTCAGTAGGCCAATCAATGTGTACTATGGCCCATTTGCCAAGTACCCCACTGGACACCATCAGCAACAGGAGAGGCTGCAAATGTACCGCACAAAGAGGATCTTAAGTATTGCACACTTGCCCCATATGGACAGACTCCAACAACTGCAATGAATCTCTGCCTAGGCTGGGCCACACAGTTGACATCATGTGTGTGTGTTTGGGGGGTGATCATTAAATGGGCAGTGCAGGGTGTGTGTGTGTGTAGAGGTGACTTCTCTGATCATGATGTGTGTGTGTTTGTATGCACACAGTCACGCCATGTGGGTGCCCTACACAGGGGTATTTTGGACAGCTGTGAGACATACATGGTAGGGTGTACAGTTCATCATCTTTGGCCATGTACATGGGAACTGGGTCTGCCGAGGGTATCACCGGCACAACCAGGGCTGAGTCTAGATGCAGTACTACTCCCCGCTGGTGACTGCTGATTGCAGGATCTGCATCCCTGTTGGTACCATTCAGTATCATGTGCTCATGGCCTGTTGTGTCATGGCATGGACAGTACACTCCCTTCAGTAGTGCTGGTGGTACTGCCAGCATGGGAATATGATGGTGCACAGCCATGTAGACCATCAGCTGATCATGGTGCTGCCCTACAGCCACATGGCTGCTGGCCAGTGTCCACCAAATGCTGAAGCACAGACATTCCATGGTTGAGGAGGGCAAAGGTCTCCCCCACCATCTGTCCATGACCCCAGTATGCTTACAGATGGCTGCAGTGAGTTCATAATGCCACGGACACCAGGGACGTGCTCATCCATGATCCTGCATATATGTCTGGTATTACATTCATTACATGACTGTGCCCCCATGACAGCCTGAAACATGTGTCTGGTGATTGCTGATGTGGCACTTGCAACAGCAGCATGATGGGCTGCAATCCTCCTCTGAGCACTCCTACCCATCTGCCTGTGTGGGACCTCACCAGCACTCTGGCTATGGCTAGTGCCTGCACCCTTACTTGCCATAGTCACCATAGTAGCCTGTTACATGCCACCACTCATCAACTGTCCATTATCTGTGGCCACTGGTGACAGGGTATGTGTGGGTATTGTGGCTGTGTGCAGGTATGCGGTTGATAATAGTGAGATGTCAACCGATGGCACAGTATCAGCCCCTTTCTACCCCACCTGTGCCTCAATATGAGTATCATTATGGTCAGATTCTGCAGAGACACTGAGATCAGTATCACAGTGGGAGGAACCACAGCCACCATGTCCACCTGTGAGGGAAAAACAACATATGTCAATTACTACTGGTACTATAAGGTTTGCTGGTACACACACACACACACACACACACACACACACACACACACACACACACACACACACACACACACACACACACAGGTGAGGTGCCTCAAAGGCATTACACAGACTTCAGCTGACTGGGGTCATTCACAACACACAGTCAGATAATAGCATACACACTCTGGATGGACCCTCAGCATCTTGCAGTGCAGTCCTTTCCAATTACCATTACTACTAATATACACCTCTGGGATATGTGAGTTGTGTTAGTAGGTGATGGCCCTTCACCTAGCACACACTGCACCCATGTAAATTATTGCTGTTCACCTGTATAACACTGTGGCAACTCCTACAGAACATACCCCCCAACTGTGCAGGGTTTTGCTGAATGTCTACATGCATGGCTCATTCTTCATAACTCCTGTGTTTGTCTGATACATTACTGGGTTGGCCTGTGGATTGGTGCCACTAAGTAATGTCCTAATTGGAGGTACAGACTGCATAACCTGTAGTACACGTATTTCAAAACAAAGCTGGTTACTCAAATAACCTCTCAAACTTACAGTGGATATAGTAAGTGCACAAATGCCTGTTAACATGCCAGGTTTTCATGATATATCACATGAGACCTGAGAAATCAGGTCATAACATTGTCATCATTTTGTATGACATATAACCTATGCAATGCACCTGAAGAACATACACATCAGTTACAGGTAACATCTAGTAACTGAAATAGGTACAATAAGCTGGTTGCATGAGTGTGCACACCCTTAAAGTAATACTCTGTTAAAGCAACTTTTGATTTAATCACAGGATGCAGTCCTCTTGGGAAGGTGACTATCAGCATGGCACATCTTGACTTGCCAATGTTTGCATAATCTCCCTTGCAAAACACCTCCAACTATGTCAGATTGCAATGGCATCCCCTGTGCACTGCCCTCTTCAGGTCACCCTGCATATATCCTATTGGACATAGATGTGGGCTCTGACTCAGCCAGTGTGGAATGTTGTATGTGTTCTGCTGAAGCCATCATTTTGTTGATATGGATGTAAGGTTTGGGCCATTGTTGTGTGGAAAGGTGGAATTCCTCACCATCCTCAACTCTGTGGCAGACACCAGAATGTTTTGGAGCCACAAGGGGCCAGTGTTTGGAATTGTTTATAATCTCCTCTAACTTGGCTACAACCCCAGTTCCATCTTGTGAACAGCAACCCCAAAGCAGGACACTGCCATTACTATGCTTCACCATGGGGGTGGTATTATTGTGGTGATGTGCAGTGGTGATATTGCGCCAAACACACCTGTCCAAATTGTGGCCAAAGAGTACAACCATTGTCCCATATTACCACAACACATTTTCCCACTTGCTTTTTGGAGACATGATGTATTGTTTTCAGTCTTTCACCAGGCCTGGATATTGTTTGGTGTGAGGAACTTATGCCATCTTCCAACCTTACCCTATAGGCAGGACATATGGAAACCATGGAAGGTTCTTGTGACATGTAGTACACACCCAGTACTTGCTGGAGATCCCTGCTACTCCTTCACTTTTCCTGTAGGGGTCCTGGGAGCCTCCCTGGCCAGTTTTCGTCATGTATTCTCATAGACATTGGTGGGATGTCCACTTTTTCGCAATGTCACTGTAGCCCCATATTTTCACCACCTTGTGATGACTGTCTGCACTGTGTTCCATGGCATGTGTAATGCTGTGGAAATATTTTGGTACCCTTCTCCAGGCTGATACATCTCAAACATGTGGTCCCTTAGCAGCTTCATCAGCTCTATGTGAACCATGGCTGTTGCTGTAGTAGGCAACTGGGTATATGTTAGGATAATCCTGGTAAGACAGCTGACAGTTAGTTGCTGTTAATTAAAGAGTCTCTGCAATTGATGGCTGTTGTGTACCCAGTAAGATGTACTGCTGTAGTTATATTGAAAGCTGCCTCAACACAGTACTTGCTTCAGCCTGTGTGCACATATGTATCTAGGTTGTTGTACTATTGTTATGTGTCATTATTGTTTCCCCTAACACATTTGTTTGCTTTACAATTGAATTGTACAGGTTATAGGTCACATGAAAGGTTGGCAGTATTTTGAACTTGTTTATTGTGCTCTCATTTTTGTGTATTACACATGCCTGGCATTCTAACAGGTGTGTACACCATTTATATGCACTGTATACCACTAATTTCTACAATATGACCCTAGTTTTGGGCCTTTGTCCATCTATTTTGTCAGTCTTTGTCCAAATGTCCTGCAATGACAGGTTGTGAGGTATGCTACAGATATGTGACATCTCCTGCAAATAGGCCACTGTCATGACCATCGTGATGCAATGCAGTAAACACCACCACAGGTGAACATGCAGATATTGCTAAATGGCTGAGTGTAACAGTTGTGTGGTTGGTCACATGCATTAACTTTAGCATGCCTGAGGTACTGGTGAGCCACAACAGGGAAACCCCATACCTACTGGGTACATACTAATGTCCCATGTACAGACCAGAGGGACCTATGTAGTTGTGAGGGAGAGGTAATGTTAGCAGATACACATTAGGCTTTGGTGCAAGATGAACGCTATGTTTCTGCACAGGTACAGTACACACTATGATATTACATAATTTGCTGTCCTTCACCATAGATGTGCACTTGTGTGCATTACTACTCCCCACCCACTAATCCATTTTACACTGACATATGCATCTAGACACTCTGTACAAGACAGTTTAAATGCTACCTCATTACATTGATGTGCACTTTGGCCTTACCTGGATGCTCCTCACCTGTTGCCTGGGTGCCACCCACCTACACAACTGCTGTTGCCTGTGTTTGAGTTTGTATGGGGGCTACCCCAAGGTTGGCAAGAAGCTCCTCTGTCACCATAAGTGGGGCCTGTGCAGCTGGCCCCCCACCGATAGCAGGACAGTCCCTCACTATAGCAGCAGCCATTTGCCGGGCACAATGTATCAGGTCAGTTGCTCTATGCCTGACCTGATCGTATGTGCGTCCATGGTGGCCCAACATGTTCACTCTGTGGATGATCTCATCTGATAGGGCAGTCTGTTCCTCCAGATTTTGCAGGCTATGGCCAGAAAGGATGGCATAGTTTAAGATTATAGCTTCTGTGATGGCTGCTGTCTCCACATTGGTGGAAGACTGTTGCCGCTGCATGGCACCTGGAAGACATACACAGGGAAACACATCACAGGACCTCAGATAATTCCCAGAGTTCATTACAGAGCCAGCACATGCATATGGACTATCATTAGCCACCACTTACAAACATATTATACCCTGTACCTGGCAGCACTGTATGAACATGCATTGTACCTGGTGTGTCATGTTCCCCCCAGTGAGGACCAATACATTGCATAAACCACCATTTATTATTCATGTTTGTGTAGAAGGATGACAGTGGCCGTGTTCCTTGCAGATGGGATTTCAATGGTGCTCAGGCTTTGCTTACATACAGTGTGTAATGGAGCTGGAAATATATGCCTGGGTTCATGTAGGATGCAGACAGGAATGTTATCAGACCACAAGGGGACTGGCTTTTGTTAACTTTGATTAGGCAGTTTGCACCTGATACATGATGATGAGGGAAGGGGTGCATGTATTGTGCATATCCACTTATACTGATGGTGATCTAGGGTGGTGATGTTTGACCTAAACCTGTCTGCAGCAGGTTGGCTGTAGGTATGGTGTGTGTGTATGTGCTGTGATTCACTACCATTACAGGGTGGTTTCAGTTGGTGCCTCTGAGACTGCAGACTTATGCGAAGATGGCCTTGTGATTGTCCCTACTGGATGTGTCCAATTTGTACTCATAGTTAATCTTACAGTAATCTACCTATGACCTAATATGCCTATTCAGACAAAGGTTGACATGCCTCCCAGTTAGTGCCTGCTCCTACTTTACCCTGTACAACCAACATAACATCACATTATGTGATTTCTGTATTGCTGCTGTCCAGCAAATTGGTTTACTCTACTTTGCTGGCGACAGGTTTTACAAGTAAGGTATTGCTGAAGCCATACAGCTATGTGGGTGGTCAAATATCTGTTTGTAGTAGGCATGGACACAGGGTCAGAACACATTTGGCCACCTCTACGATTTCAATGTGATACTCATGCTTATTATACTACCCATGTCTGTGGCAGGGCAATGACACCACCAGTAGCTGTAGAGGTGTAACTCTGTTGGATGCACAGAAACTAAGGTTACACATGTGTACAACATGTACAGCTTATTCACCTGGCGTTTTGCATCCTATGTCAGTTGTTATGAGGCAGCCAGGTACACCTGCCCATACATACATATGCACAGGTAATACCTGCTATACATTTCTGTTCTGTGTCAGTATGGCACACTGTAATGACAGTCTTGCTGCTCAGTCAGTCATGTCAACCTGTTAGGGCAGGACATCTGCAGGACAATGCATATACATGGTGGGCTATGGGCCACAGTTAGTGAGATTTTCTTCATATTGCTGCAACACACATATGTCATTTGATAGTGCAGTGGCTTTTGCATTCACAGACATACTCTGGAGGATGTCTGATGCTCATATGGCAGGCAGAGAGGTGAAAGGCTAGGTGTGTGGTAGTGAGGGTAGGAACTGTTAATGTTGTGAGTATGACTGGTATGGGGACAGTGCTAGCTATATGCTGGACAGAGGAAAGGTGGATATATTGTGTGTGCCAAAGACCAGATGAAAGGGGTGCACAGCTGTGTTTACTGGAGTTGGGTACAAATAGCTCTATCATGGTGTGTATGGAAGGGGAAATGGTATAGGGGTTAACTTGAAGGAGCATTATACTAAGAGTGTTTGTGAAGGTGATGAATGTCGGATAGAATGATGTTCAGGAGGCTGGGAATTGATGGTGTAATATTGACAGTTGTTAGTACATATGCTCTGCTAATTGAATGTGTGATGGATGAGACAGAAGTACTTTTGTGTGTTTGGTTGAAGTGGTGATGTGTGTGTACCCAAGGGTGAGTGAGTGGTGATTGGAGCAGATTTCAATGGGCATGTTGGTGAAGGGGGCAGAGGGGATGCAGAAGTGATGTGTAGGTTTGGTGTTAAACAAAGGAATGCAGAAGGTGAGATGGTGGTGGAGTTTGCAACAGAGGTTGGACATGGGTGTGGTGAATACAAAGTTTTACAAGATCGAGGGGAATAGGGTGACATACAAGAGTGGATGTAGATGCACACAGGTGGATTAACTCCTATGCAGGTGGGCCTGTTTGAAGGGGACTGGTAACTGTAAAGTGGTGACAGGTAGGAGGTGTAGTTAGGCAGCATAGAAGGTTGGTCTGTGGGATGACATTGGTGATCAAGAAGAGGGGGAGGAGTGTGAGGGCAGCATATGGATCAAATGGTAGATACTGAGAAAGGGTGATTGTGAGGTTGAGTTCAGGGATCAGTTAAGACAAGCAGTGGGTGGCAGTGAAGAGTTAGCAAATATCTGGGTAACAACATCTGAGCTTGTAGGGGAGATGAGTAGAACGGGACCTGGTGTGACATCTGTACAGAGGAAGAAGGACAAGGAGACCTGATGGTGGCATGAGGAAGTACAGGGGAGTATACAGAGAAAGAGGTTGGCCAAGGAGAAGTGGGATTGTCAGACAGATGCAGAAAGTAGACAGGTGTATAGGGAAATGGGGTGCATGGCAAAGAGAGTGGTGGCAAAGGCTGATGATGGGGCATCTGAGGGGCTGTATGTAAGGTTGGACACCAAGGATGGAGAATAGGACCTGTACCAATTGGCTTGACAGAGGCATGTAGCTAGGAATGATGTGCAGCAGATTAAGGCTGAGAAAAGATAATGGTGGAAGTGAACTCACTAGCGAGGAGAGTGTGTCGAGCAGGTGGAAGCAGTACTTTGATGGGCTGTTGAATGAAGAGAATGAGAGAGTGAGAAGGTTGGATGATGTGGGTATGGTGATTCAGGATGTGCAAAAGATTATCAAGGGGGAAGTATGGATAGCTATGAAGAGGTTTAAGAATGGAAAGGCTATTGGTCCAGATGACATACCTGTGGAAGCATGGAGGTGTTTAGGACAAATGGCAGTGGTCTTTTTAATCGGATTGTTTACTGTAATCTAGGAAAGTGAGAGAATGTGTGAGGAGTGGAGAAAATGTGTTTGGGTATTGATTATGAGAATAAGGGTGGTGTGCAGAGCTGTAGTAACTACAGAGGGATAACACTGATCAGTCACAGCATGAGGTAATGCGAAACGTAAGGACACACTTTAGAAAACAAAAAGAAGAATGCTCGGCAGTCAATGCAGTCACAAAGCCTAAACGCAAATTTATTGAAAAACAAATTAAATAGCGTTTTCGCTACTTAGACAGTGTAGCTTCTTCAGAGGCTAAAAACACAGTAAAAAAGGCGCGAACCACAATTTATACTGTGGCCGGCCTCATACAATTCAGCTGGAATACGTTAGTTTACATCACTTCCTTTAAAAACAAGCACAATATCTTTAAGACCATACAAAATGTAAATAAAAAAATAAAATAATAATAATAATAAATGTACTTGTCTATACAATATATGCAGTGTACCTACTGGCCCTAAATCATATTCCCTTACAAATTTAAAACACAAGAAGTAGTACACAGATCTATGTATGTGAAATATTCATTTAAATTTATATATTGAATATACATTCTAAAACCTACTTCAAAAAAGGTGAACCTTCTAGTTTTGAACAGTGTAGGTCACAACATATATAAAAAATCAACGTAGAAAAGACCTATATTTAAGCACAGGGGCTATATTACAACTCTCGTTTAACCCTGGCAAATTAAAGGCATCCAATTTTAGTTGCCATTGTAATTCTAACATCTCTAGTAAAAGAGAAATAGGTCCTCCCCTCACTGACTTTTGTTTACAATCTATCCCCATGAAAACAAAATTATGCCCAGGGTTTGATGCTACATGCTTTGCAAGAGCGTTTTCAGTTTTATTATTCCTAATAGCATAAATATGCTGGTATATGCGCTCTCTGAATTTCCTGTCGGTTTTACCGACATAAAATGCCGGACAGCATACACAGAGAGCTACATATACAATAGATTTGGTGTCACAGGTTATTCTATATTTGATAAGGAACTTCTTACTGCTACCTATACAAAATGAGTTACCTGTACGTAAAGAGTGGCACCAATTGCATGAACCACAGGTAAAACACCCTTTTGTTCTGTATGTAGCCTGACCAGAAGGAGTTGATTGTAATAATTCCTTTAAATTACTACCTCTCCTAAAAGTGACCTTTGGTTTTATACCTAATTTCTCAACCAGAAATGAGTTGGTAGTAATAAAGTACCAATTCTTGTCAATGATCTCTATTATTTCTTTTGAGTTCAAATTAAAAACTGTTGAGAAAGACAAAGTGTAGTCTGTTCTAGGTTGTTCAACATAAACGCCGGAACCAAGTCTTGTATCTATAATGCCATTAGCTTGGTATTGGTTCCCCAAATTTGTGCTTTTTCTATCAATTAATAAGGGACTAATAATTCCATTTCGTCTTTTGTTGGTCACTTCAAAGGTTAATTCATCTATAACTGAGAGTGGGTAACCTCTGTTTAAGAAAAATTCAGTAAGAACAGTGCATTCTTTCTCAAATTCTTTAAAGTCACTACACATACGTCCAGCCCTAACCAGTTGTCCTTTAATAATGGCTTTTTTTAACTTGTATGGGTGGGCGCTTGTGTAGTGTAAAAATGAATTTATATACGTGTCCTTACGATAAATTGATGAACTAAACCTAAGGTTATCCGTGTCCTTTTTAAGTTTGACATCAAGATATTCTATCTCACTGGTGTCAAACTTAAAAGTGAACCTAAGAAATGTAGTAGTGTTGTTAAAGTAATGAATCAACTGTTTTACCTCTTCTTCATTACCCCTGAATAAGATAAAAATGTCATCAAGAAATCTTGTGTAATGACAAATTCTATCTTTCCATGTCGGATGGTTCAAAACGAACTCTCTCTCCCACCGGGCCATGAACAGGTTAGCTACTATGGCTCCACATGGGGAGCCCATTGCTACACCTTGCCTTTGGATGTAATAATCATTTCCAAAGACAAAAAAATTGGAAGCCAAAATAATGTCTAAAAGTTCCATGACATTATTTATCTCATCTCTTGGCGCTTTTAATTCCATTAACAACAACTCCAACCATTCAGTAGCCTCTACGTGTGGAATCGAGGTATACAAGTCGACAACGTCGACTGTCAGAAAGTTGTAAGTTTTGTCGAACACTATGTTGTTAATGCTGGAAAGAAAGCTCCATGAATCCTTACAAACACTTGGAATGAATTCCAAGTATTTGTTTAAAAGGAAGTCTATATATTTGGCTGATGGGTACGTGATGGAAGATCTCCCGTCGATCAGAGCCCTCATAGGTGGGTCCCCAAGATTCTTATGAATCTTGGGAATACCAAACATCACAGGAGTCCTAGGCTGAGAGATGTTAATATATTCGAAGGTATCATGGTCTATTCTTCCTTCAATAAATAAATCTCTATAATACCCCTTAATCCTGTGAATGTTTGTATTCATTTCGTTAATGGATGAATTAGAATAAGCAGGTGTATCCAAAATCAATGACATTTTTTCGTTATAAAGGCTACTTTCAAAAACAACCAGGCCCCCTCCTTTGTCGGGTTTCATAACCCTGACAGAAAAATCTTTAAGTTGGTTCAGGGCCTGTACTTGTTCCTTTGAAATATTGAATGTAGTTTTTCTAGTCCCTTTAGTTTTATCTAGATGCCTGATGTCCAGCTCACAGGCATTTTCAAAAATGCGTAGGCCCACATGCAAAGGGGGATTAAAAGTACTTGGGACCTTTAGGCCTTGTCGGACTTCATCACTAGAGTTGTTAAATAATAATTTTAAATTTAACTTCCTGACAAAGCATTTAAGGTCTATCAAAACTTTGACAACATCAAAATGTTTGGAAGGGACAAAATTGTTGCCTAAAGAAAGTAGTTCTACTAACTCCGGTTCCAGAGTGAGTGATGAAAAATTGTATATTGTGAAATCCCCTTTTCTATTTTTAACAATAGTTGGTGAGTTGGAAACCGCAAGGGGAACCATCTCGGTCATTAATTCTACCATTTCTTGTTCTTCTTCCTGTTGGCTTGACTGGGCCCCTTCCCTAAAAAATGTTGGTGGTCATTTTTAACATTGTTCGGTGGGTTACTCCCATTCATAGACTGAGTATCAGTTCCCCCTACTTTATTTTTATTTCTGTTACTCCTCCTTACCACATTCCAACTGCCTGTAGTATCTATGGGATTTGTCTTATTTGAAGACTCATTAGTGGACTCTTGGCCTTCCTCATCCTCAAGTATAATAACATCCTCATTGATTTCTAAATTCCTTAACTTAGGATAAGCTATATTGGATGAGTAAGCCTGTCTGTCCCTAAACAACTTCCTTGTTTTTTGATTTTTTAACTTTCCCATGTAATTGTCAATGCTGGCGAAAATTCGTTCATAATCGAACTTGAACTTTTTGAAATTAGTGTACATTCTAATCTCATCATCAATTTGGTCAATTTCTGCACTTAAATTATTAATGTGTGCAGAATAATGTTTAACAATGAGTTCCAAAAGTTCAAGCCCTTGTTTCTGAAACAAAGCCCTTAAATCGAAGAGAAAACCATTGTCCATGATCAACCCCGAGGGTGTGAAGTTGTTCCTTAACCCCTTGGGTATCATGTTCTCAGATATACATTGTTTGAAGTAAGCTACTTCCAGTTGAAGCTTACGTATTTTTAAAGTTTTTGCATCCAATATTTAGTTTAGCTGAAATGTCAAATCCTTCTCCTTTAGAATTCCCTATAGGTTGCACCGGCGGTTCATCATTCAATGGTGGTAAAAAACAAAAAAAGTCACCTGTATTTTTCAACCAGTCCACGGCTGAAGTTACGCCAATAAGTGCCTCTCCTAGTTGCCCTCGATTAGTAGCGGGCAATTCATCCAAAGAGGAAGCGTTAGTATCCGCATTAGAAGCATTCTTCTTTTTGTTTTCTACAGCATGAGGTAATGGTAAAGGGTGGTGGAAGCTAGGTTAAGAAGGGAGGTGAGGATTATTGATCAGCAGTATGGTTTCATGCCAGGAAAGAGCAGTACAGATACGATGTTTGCTCAGAGAATGTTGATGGGGACATACAGAGAAGGTCAGATGTAGCTGCATTTTGTCTTTGTGGACTTAGAGACAGCGTATGACAGGATGTCTAGAGAGAAGTTGTGGTATTGTATGAGGTGGTCAGGAGTGGCGGAGGAATCCATAAGAATGCTACAGGGTGTGTACAGGGCTAGTGACAACAGTGAGTTCTGCACTGGGAGTGACGGGTGTGTTTAAGGTGGAAGTGGGAGTACATCAGGGATCAGCTATGAGCCCGTTCTTATTTGCAGTGGTGATAGACAGGCTGACAGACATGATCAGACAGGTGTCCCTCTAGACTGTGCTGTTTGCAGATGACATTGTGGTCTGCAGTGAGTGTAGGGCACAAGTTGGGAAGACCCTGGAGAGGTGGAGGTATGGTCTAGAGAGGGAAAGAATGATGGTTGGCAGGACTAAGATGGACTATATGTGTGTGAATGGGAGGGAGGATGGAGGTACGGTGAAGATGCAGGGAGTACTGTTTTCAAAGGTGGATAGGTGTAAATACTTGGGAACAACAGTTCAGAGTAATGGCGAGTGTGGGGGAGAGGTAAAGACGTGGGTATGGGCAGGATGTGGGTGGTGAGGAAGAGTGTCATGTGTGATTTGTGACAGACAAGTACCATTAAGAGTGATAGGTAAGGTCTACAAGAGGGTAGTGAGACCAGCTATGTTAGATGGGTTGGAGACATTGGCACTGAAAAAAGAGCAGTGACAGCTCATGGCATTGGACTGTGGGACTGCAGCCCCCCCAGCTGTGTAAGAAAAAGAAAAGCACAACACATTCTTAAACAAAAAAATATTTTTTTACTTAAAAAAGTGGCTAACTTGCTTAAAAAAAACGAGTCCGACTGACTCGCAAAGTCCGGAACTCGAACTGAGCATGCTCATTGCTCTGCGAGTTCCATTTTTTTTTATTTTTTATTTTTCCCCTTTAAATCTGTTTCTTGACTGTCTCTGACTGCTGTAAAGGCAGTCTGGACTATAGGGAGTTGTGCATCAGTGCATGATGCTAAGTACTCTGTGCAGTAACAGCACAGTAACATAGAAGGGGGGCAGACTGCCACGTCAGCAGTCACACACGTGACGTAAATGGCAGGGTGACTAGTGATTGGTTCTCGCTCTCTTTCTAAAAAGGAGAGCGAGAAACAATCAGTATTAGCAGACAGTGTAGGACAGGATAGTACCTTTTTATCGTGCTAACTTGCTTGCATTAGTGCTTAAAAGTACTTAGCTTACTGGCTGCTTGGTTTGCTTGATTGCTTCTGGAATCTGCCTGGAGTCTTGTGTTTAAATTGGAAATGAATGGATGGACAATTAAAGAAATTAAAAAGTCTTCTTTTTATTTTTTTTTTAGGTAAGAAAGGCAGACAGGGCTTTGGGGTGGGGGTGCCCTCCTCTTTATTTTAACAATGCTGCAAGTTTGACTGTCTCTTTTTTGCTGATGCTGCAGTGCTGGAAGCTGAACAAAAGTATTAGTCTGTATGCTTTAATTTTATTTAATTTTGTTAAGGTACCTTGACAAGCAAGGCATCAGAGGTTTTATTTTATTTTATTTATTTTGTGGTTTGGTGGGCAACTGGGCATGACTGACTGTTAAATTTTGAATATATCTCTTAACTTTTTTCCCTTAACTGCTTTGTTCAAGAACCAACGGAAAATGAGTGTGGAACTGGGACAAACGTCCAAAAGCAAGGGACTATTTTCAAACATTACTTTAATTCACTTAGTGTTTATTAAAGCATTTTTATCAGTCTATATTTTCTGAAGAATAAAAAGGTATTAAACTCTAACATTTGGTGTAATTAACTGACTGTATTCCTCAGTGATTTAAATGCAAAAATTTATTACGGAAAGCAGAAATAGGGAGGGCATTTTCCAAAATCAGGGGCAGATGAATTGCATATTTTTTAGCTTGTGTGTTCCAGTTTCATTTTTTTTCTTTTCTACATGTATAGAAGTAATGTCTTTAAACAGATTCACAACTTATAGTTTTGTTGCATGTATGAGCAATGGTAAAGAGACAGGTCATGATTATTTGGAACATTGGGCCTTGCATAGCTGTAGGTCCAGACTGTTCGGTGACATCATTATACAAGGTCTAGTACTCTTTGCTATCGCTGGTACAAAGCACTGTCCTACCATTAGAGTTGTACTTAGTCTCTGAGGCTTTGCTGTAAAAGAAGTGACTAAGGTGGCCATTTTAACAATGAAGGTAACAGTTCATTGTATTACTTCAGTTTGTAAGTGGGGTTACTGCCCCCCTTAGCTCTCCTCTCCATCTTAACATAAAAAAGATAATTTTAAGGATTTACATGGGTGCTATAGCCCCCTTACAAAACAGAATTAGCAAATAAAGGCTAGAATCTGTCAAACAGTTGTGAAATTATACTACCTCATTAACATTATAAGTGGGACATAAAACGCACTGGTGAGGTTCAGTGTTGTAAATTAACATTAGACAGGGCAGGTGTGTTGTTAGGTGTCCACTATGTACACTGTAGACTGCATCTCAGACCATGAATGTTGCAAGAAGATGCAGCTATGGTGCCCGGTATGGAAGGTGCTGTATACCTTCCCAACCATTCTCAGGGCTTTCTGTTCTTCATATTTCATTTTGAAGTGCAAGGGTACATGAACTCCTAACCAGTTTTCTCAAATATGCATTTCATTCATTGCAGAGTATTGTGCAGATTATATTATCTTCTGTCTACCTTTTTACAAAGTTCTTGCTTCATGAGCAGAAGACCTTATTGTTCTTTTTCCCAGTTTCTGCAATATATCCTTCAGGTCTAATTAGGGTGCTAATTACTTTTACTTTTACTTATACTTAAACTTTTTAGTCACATCTCATTCTGTATGTAATTTATACTAATCTCATTTTATTGATTACATTTCATGCTCTTCCTTTAAGCAGTTTTGCATCACTTGTTCTCATTTTATCGGTGTAACAATATTACTGGTTCTTGTGATACATGTGATTTGTGAATGCAGTATTTAAGGGATGTGTCTTGCATTATTAAGTTGCTTTGGTGAAGTCTTATAGTTACTTGACCTAATATGAAGGTGCTTAACAGTTTTTGTCATGTTTTAAAGCATTACCATTCGGAATGAGTATTCATTTCTTTTATCATTTTAATACTTTTTGTTTTCTCATTCACTGATGCAGCTTTTTTGTGGTTTTGCATTCTTTGCTGTATTGTCTATGGCCAAGGATTCAACTGACCATCTTGTTTGGATGAACCCACTCTGTTTTCATTGCACACAATGCAGAACAGGCTTTACAATGCATTATGGACATTTTGAAATGGCAGCCAAATTGATTGGAATAACTCAGCCCAGCAGAATGGAGGGGTATGATTGTAATAAAATGTTTACTAGGCCTGTTAACACTTTTGGGTTTGGCAGCAATGATATGTGTAATGGTAACTCTTACAGATCAGCTAGTACCTTAGGTAGCAGTGCCATCAAAACATAGGAAAAGAAGTTACAGAAAAATAGATCTCTTTTGTGAGACAATCTGCTCTTTGAAGAATACATAAGAACCAAGCACATACTGAAGGATGTACGGATCTACAAGTTTCCAAATGTTACTTATATAGCAGTCCCTTATACAATGATATAATTGTATTCTTTTATCAAGCAGACTATGCTGTTATGTTCATTTTGTAGAAACATAATGAAGTACAAGTGAATGATCTTAAGCTGGAAATTGAAGCCCTAAACAAAAATGTTGTTAATGACAGGAGTTTTGGAAGTCTTTGATTCTGGTTATGAGTAAGTTTTTGTTATGCACTTGGAGCTAATATTGAACAAAAGCAGAATAAAACAGCTAATCCAAGAAGAAGCTGAGTATGTTCAAGAAAACACAAACCAAAAAAAAAAAACCACGAAACTCCAAAAAGCTGGACTGCAGGAAGGAGAACACCATTAGTTACATGATTAATAATGGTTACTCAGATGATTCTCCCATTTTGCATGTGGGTGTGTGTACATATGGTCTTACGTTGTTTATGGATTGCTCAGAACATATAGGTACTAAAGAGCATTTTTTTTGTTATTTAGTCGTTCAGAGAATAATCTGATTGACCATTATTGGTTAATTGCTTAACTAATTAATTGTTTTATTGACTTTACATTTTACTATTTAAGAGCATGGCCCAGTGTTCTAATTTATCTGAAGAAGTTACAGTATTTACTGTGACAAAAAGCACATAATTTGGAATAAACATGTATCTTTTCTATGTTCTGCGTTTGGTGTTCTCCTTCTTGTAGTCCAGCTATATTCAAGAAAATGCATAAAGGTTCTGCATGTGCTGTTTTGCCAGAAGTCTACCAATCCCACAACAGATGGTGGGGAGATGATCCATTCAGTCTTCCAGCTAAAGGTAAGAGTAGCTCAGTTCAGTCTATCATAACTATAACTATGAACCTGTTATCAGTTTGCCATCCATTCACTATTGCAATATTACTAGCTTATCATTTTTTAGTGTAACATAGGCAATTTATTCCTCAAGGGCAACAGGCACTTTATTTGTAGATGAAACCATGAAATATAAAGTTGTTTGCTAGCAGCAACCTCTTTATTAGCTACAGATCTCTTTAATGTGGAATTATTTAGATGACTTTTACTTCTTCAGAGATTGTGCATATTTACTGATACTAGTGGACTTTAGAAGTTTGAGTAGACTTTTATGATGGAAAGTAAGTTTGAGTAGACCTTTATGATGGAAATGTTCTAAAATGGACAGTTTTGTCATTATTGGTGCATGAATTTTGTTTCACTGTTTACTGGAAAAATGTTCAAAGCAATAAATTTAAAACGCCCTCTAAAACTGTATTGTATTGTACAAGGAATGTAATTTAATACAATCAGGAAGGTGTATGAAAGAGCATGTGTATGTTTCGTGTGCAAGGGGCCTGTGATTTGAAAACAACCCAAACCCAAAGTTAATCTTTATCTGCCACTGGCAAAATGTATTTTCTTTGAATGTGGGTTTCAATGCTGTTTCAATGAGTGTGAGTTTCAAGGGCAGAGAAGTTTTAATGCTAAGTCTGTTTTCATTGTGAGACTGCATTGCTTTGTTTAGTAGATATCTATTAGTGTTTGCGCTGTAAAATGCAAAATAAAACTTTCAAATGAAATCCAAATCATCGCAGAGGTAAAGCAGTATGCACATTAGTGTTTATGGTAAATGGGGTGAAATAGCCAAGTAATGGTTCATTGGAATGGCTGCAGGGGGGAGGCTCCATTCGACCATGATTTTGTGAGGAGGGGAAGGATGGCAAACTCAAAGACAGCCCTGGCTGAACTATACCTCTCAACTGTCCAAATTTTTGCAGAATGAATAGATTTTTGCCTGTCATTTTTGGTTTGTTCCTCATAAAATTTGTGGTTTTCTGGCAAATCATTTAGGAATTAATTCACTAAATCATGACAGACACTGAGTTTCAGACTTCATAACCTTCAGAAAAATGCATGCTAAAACAAGACTTGTTATTCTATCAACTGTCTCAGTTTATAAAAGAGCAATTTTTAGTACTGTTTATATGTTCCCCCATTATATTTGGCCTTGTCTAGATTTCCTGCATTAACAGGTTGAGAGGTACATGCAAATAACTTGCTTTATAGAATTTAACATATCCAAACGTCTCAACTGTCCCCAATTTTGGCTCAAAATGTTGCTCTTCCCCTAATAATCCCTATGCAAAATGGCAATTTTGGAAGAAAACATGGAGGGTTTACAATTAATAAATAACTGTAATAATCAGAGTTATAGAATATGTTTATTTCAGAAATGCATGTAGATTATTTTATTTTGTGAACTGCTCAAGTTAGCAGTACTAATATTAAAAAAGTGTCCCTTCTTTGACAGGTTCCCAGCTGTTTTGTGTGGCTATTTTATATTTTGGCATCACATTTTTGGTCTTTTTTTCATAAAATTGTGTTTTTTTAGCAAATTAGTGGCAAATCATTAAAGAATGAAGTTTGAAAATAATGACAGACATTTCAGTTTCAGATTTCATGCCCTTCAGAAAATTCATACTATTGGAAGACCTACTATTCTATTATCTTTCTAAGTTTATAGAAGAAATATTTAAAAATTGTCCTTATTTTGGGCCTTTGTCCCACTTCTATGTATGACTTTGTCCAGATTTCTCCGAGTTTGAGAGGTATGACAAAATGTGTCAGGACCATCACAGTCAGCCAGAGACATTTCAAATTGTGACATACTTGTTGCACCCCACTCCCCCATGAAGTGACTCTGGATGTGTCCAAGCAAGACAAGGAGCAGTTATGGAGTGTAAATGTGCAGAGTATCCCCCCATCCAAGCTTGACACAAGTACTACAGTGGCTTTTTATCTGTCCTTGATTTTGCAGAATGTTCTGGTTTCTGTTATATTTTTATACTGTTGATTTATGCTTATTATTATTCAGAAAGTGCCTGTTGCTCTGTGTTTAAGTAGCAATGCTTTAATGACCATCAGGTAAGCTTGTCTGATATTGTAAGATGCAAGTAAGCTTTAATAAGCATACTGTTAAAGAATTGCCAACATTGAAAGCCTTTCTGTTGTTGCCGTGCAGAGAATATTTACATAACTAGATAATGTATAAGCCTTAGGTATTGAAATGCATATAACAGTATTTGTAATAAAGGACAGGATTGCATTATTTTAAGAAGCTCATTACATTTTTTGGAGACTTGCAGTCATCTTTGCAGGCTTTACCTGCAAACTAAACAGAATGCCAATCTATCATGTGTGGTCCATAACCTGTGCAGTAACCCTTTAAACAATGTATGTTGAGCTTGTTTCTTGTTTGCTTTTCATTTTTTACTTTGATCATGTTTTCCCCATGAAACAACTAGATAGTTGTTGTCAGGTAGCAGGTCTTTTTTGGATAAGAAACATTTTTACTAGTGGGGGTATCACAGAGATTGCTACTTTCAGCATGTTACTTGGTACTTTAATAAAGCTGAATATAAATTATAATTAGAAATGCAGTGCAATGAGAAGTGGTTTGTGTTGAGTGCTCCTTGTTTTTCTTATACTTGATTTTGACTGGTGTTCCAGTAATGCATTTTAAAAAGTAATTTATGTTTTCATGCCTCACAGCCTTTTTGTTTCCATCTAGATATTAAGTAAGCTGTCATGTAGCCAATGCATTGAAATATTTTTTTTTCTTCTGCACTTCATTTTGTCTTGATTGGACTCTCATAATGATGGTTTGACACCCAGGGCAGCATATTTAATTAAAGTTACAGTTGTTGTGGTTTGGGGCATAACTCCTCCCCTTTCCATCTGGCCACACCCATTCCCAATGACCCCACCCATTCAGCTGTCTCCAGCAGCCCCCCCCTTTGATTTGAAGTCACCAGCCACCACTGAAAAATAGGTACAAGTCAGAGCTGGATGTAGCAGAGTTACTGATGGTATAATTTGCACTGGGTGTGGCCTAGCACTGTCGCAGTCAGTATTGTGCAGCACACACTCCAGTAGTGGTCATATGTGAGCCATCCTTTCTTGGGGTGGCTCAGGGCCCTGAGCTGTGTTCTGTGTCACTGCAGACAGACACATTTTCTATGGACATAGATTCTGCTCAGCATGTGTTGTTGAGATATAATATTGTTTGAACTTCCTATTTTCCACATTTACATGCCCCCTACTACATTCCATTAAGGACTTAATTGTTTGATATAGCTGTGTTTTTTTTTTGTTTTCAGTTCAGTTGGTATACTCCATTAGTCTGTGTGTGTGTGTGTGTGTGTGTGTGTGTGTGTGTGTGTGTGTGTGTGTGTGTAACTCCCTCTCTCTCTGAGACAGATGCAGGATATACATCTGTTTTGTATAGGCAGCATCTTGCCTTTAGTAGGTAATGCTCATGAACATTTGATGGCCTGTGCACAAATTGGAGTCCCCCACTTGCTAATTGCATGTGGAATAGCTGTGGCATTATTCCCATACTCAATAGCATGGAAACACATTCCTATAACTGAGTATTTCATGTGGGCATTGCACCTTTTCCTTGCCTAGGAGGAGTACTTCATGGACGTGTGTGACAAAAAGCATCACAGAGCGTAGTTGGGAATACCTCTTATAACAAACACTGTGGAGATAGCCCAACAAACTGGGGTAGAATGTTCCAGACATAGAGACAGAACAGTTGAAGTAATGCTAGTTTGACAGGGTTTGTGTGGATATGGCTGCTCTACATGAATTTAAGTCTGATAGTGTTATGTGGTTGACATAACTTTCAACTGTAGGGCTATCGGTAGCCTGGCCAGAGTTTGGACTCTTATATTTGGTGTGTTACTCACACATTTTTTTGGCCTTGGAAATTCAGTAGCATACTCTGTGGATTGCAGTCAGTAAATGGTAACATCCATATGTGTTTCTGACTTCATATCCCACAGAACAGATATGTTACAACAACCCTGTTACACCAGCAACCTTCTCAGTTTATGACAGCAATATGTCAATAATGCCCCTGTGTTTTGGTCTCTGACCCCAAGTATGTCAGGTTTTGTCCAGCCATCATGCTGTAAGAGGTGGATAGGTATAGTATTTCATTATATAGTGACTTCATTCCAGATATCATCCTAGTGATGTATCAGACTGCCAGACATGTTACATGTAGAAGGCCTTATATATGAGGACAGAATCTGTACATATTGTGGGACTCTATACAGTTGAGAGAACTGTGTATTTCTGGCAATTGTGGACAGACTGTCAGGACTGTATAGCAGCTTATTGTGAATGTGTTATTTGGCCTGTGTAAGGAGGAGAGTAGATGCAAGTGTTGAGGGTCCTTTTCTATCTGACTTTGTATGCTGTTCCAGCTTCTGGTTCTCTATCAGCTGTATATGTTTGTAGGGGCAGATTGAGACATGTCCCATACCACAGTCAGGCATCAGACTACACTGTGAATTGGGCCAATATATATAGGGTAGTCTGTGAGTGGCAAACATGCTGATGATTTTGTTCACACAGTCCATATACTCTACTGTTCATATGGCTTACAAGTATGTCACTTTGAATGTGGTGAGATTGGTTCTGGGTATGCACTCTCACGCTGGTGTCTGTTGGTCAGTGCTGTTACATCCCTGTAGTACCTGATATATTTGCAATTACATGTGTATTCCCCCATAGCAAAATTGGGTTTGTGTTGTGTCAGTCTATCTGTAGTTTAGACAGTACTTGGTAACACGCCTAGCAGCTCAATGTAGTTTCCCTACTGTGATGTTATGTCCTGATATTTATCAGATGTACTGTTGCCTGGCTCCTATACGTGTTGTGTATATCTGACACATCAGTGGGATGATGTGAAGATTTATGTCAGTGAGTAGTGGGGAGTAATTTGGTTCTGTACATGGGCTATTCCAGTCAATATATGGTACAACAGACAGGAGGGTGTTAATGCATATTTTTTTTCACCTTATCTACTCCAGTATTTGGGATATGTTCCCGGTTTCATGGCTTTATACACCCCTGGTCAGGCTTGGCCCAGATTTGTTGCACTAAGGGGTTATGAGTATACTTCTCGACTGGCCAGATTGTTCCAGACTGTCCAGGTTTATTGCTCATATGTATGTTCTGTTCCACAGGATCATTATTTTCATTTCTGTGGTAAATCACTGTGATGATGTGAGGATTTCTATCTGTAAATGATGACATACATTTCAGTTTCAGAACTCACATCCTTCTGCACATATATGCTGACATGAACCCTGTTACTGTAGCAATACTCTACATTTATAACTGCAGTACGTACATTATGTCCCTGTTCTTGGACCATTGTCCCCCCATTTTGACAGCCTTTGTCCAGAATTATTGCACTAAGAGGTGTAGAGGTATGGTGCTGGGTATGACGCCACTACATGTTATGGGCATGTATATATATATATATATATATATATATATATATATATATATATATATAGGGTTCCTATTAGAAGAGCGAATGCTAAAATTAGTGAATGCTGTTATATCGAACTTTAAAACGTGAAACCTGAAAATGTCAAAGGCATGGAACATCGATTTTTTCCCATGAAAAAAAATTGATGGGCTGTTCTCTGGACTTTGCTGTTTTCTCCACTGTGATGCAATCTCATAGTTGGTATATTTAAGTTGGGGTGTGTGTGTGCAAGGGGGGGGGTGAAGCCTCCCACTTTATTTTGTCTGTACATTGTTTTTGTATTTTTTTGGATCAGTGAATTTCTTTCCTGGGAAGAAATTTGCTGATCTGTTCCTTTGACATTTTGAGGTTTCACATCTTTAAGTTTGATAAAAGAGCATTCTCTATTTTTAGTGCTCGATCTTCTGATGTAGATGCATATATATATATATATATATATATATATATATATATATATATATATATATATTTTTTTTCTTTTGATATCTATACATATATATATATATATATATATATATATATATATCTTTTTTGATATCTATACATATGTTTATATAACAATATATATGTATATACTCTATACGTATTGGTTTTATATGTATAGCTCCATATTTCTGATGTATATACTTTTTAATATTTATCTATCAGTATGCACATCTATATGTGTATATTTATATATACTAAACATGACTGATTCCACAGTGTTTGTTCCCTACTATTCTATACCTGCACTGAATTATATATTTGAAAAAAAAAACAGCATTTACAGTCGCAACTCAGATGGTATAGTGGTAAATTGCTCTAACTATGGTGTACAGTGTCCTAGGTTCAAGACTTAGCAGGGCTAATTATTTTGGTGCTGGGCAGAAGAGTGGCTGATGGAGACAGGGTGATTAAGGCAGTTTTAAGCAGTTGTAAGTGGGTTTATGCAGGTTTGTGCGATGGTAACCAATGCCAACACACGGTTAAATGGGAAACTGCTTAATCTGTATAGGCATTGCTTAGCATCATGCAAACTTGCTTACTGTTGCTTACTGCCGCTTACTCCCACTTACCCCTGCACTAATTTCTTTAAAAGAAAAGAAAAAAGGGGTGATAGGAAAGTGGTGAAAAAGGGGGCACGGAGGGGGAAAAACAATATGAAAGATAGTGAGGGATGTGCAGGACAGGTGTAGGGAAGGTCCATAGCTGTCCATTTCTGATACAGCAACAGCTGTGCATTTGTACAAAATTTAGAGATGAATTTGGACACTCAAACCCTTGAGAGAGGGTTGAGGGCAACAGTAATGTGTTGTTAAGCCAATTAGACCAGATTGTGTGTCTAGTGGACATGTGTGTGGAATGGACAGCTATGCATGGGGCGACTTTTTTGTGGGAACAGATTGCCCTTTTTTTTAATAAGGTGAGAGTGGGATGTTGGGTAAGGATAGTAGGTATATTTGGGGAGGTAGGTTGGGTAGGAAGACAGACAAGACAGCAAACAGGAGCAGTATATGACACATGTGGGGGGTAAACACCTTGGACGGGAAAGGTGGTTGGGAATCGGACACCCCTGAGCTCCCACATGGATACAGTAGGACTGAGGTCCCCATCCATGGGCAGTCACCACTGCACCTTCACGGCCCCAAAGGTGACTGTGCTAGGGGCTGAGCAGGAGGGGCAGACTGACCCTCAAGATGTGCCATGCAGCTCTTAAGCTGGTGTAGCTGATCTCGGAACTCCTTTTCAAGCTCGCTACTCACCAATCCCCAGACCAGACGATGGGTGATGGTGTCCTGTCCACACCTGCTCCCGGGGGGGGGCAAGTCTGAGGTGGTTCCACCCAAAGGTGGTGCAGGACCAGCAGTCAAGGAGGTCCTGGGTTGGGTCCCAGATGTGCTGGGGTCCGATGCCATGGCTAGGTGAGGCATGACAGGTGGATCCACTGGAATCAGCCTTCCCAGATGAGCTATGGTGTTGAGGTTTTACAACAAATGTTGGTTAGTCATGAACAACACATTCCAGGATTAGTTATAACAACATGCATGGGTGTTCCCATTAACCCAAAACAACAGATTTGAAACAGTTGCATAGCAAACAGAAGACATGCATATATGGAACCACAGTGGACATTATAACAGCATGCAGGTTACATTGATAGCAACAGGCCACCAATGATAGTATTTAAACAGGGAACATTAATAATCAAATGTTTAAATATTTGTAGAACAATAGGACACATGTCCCAACAGTAGGTTTTGTGAAAAACATACTCATTGATTTATGTGTTTTGATTATTATTGCAGATAGGGTGGGAGAGAGAGAGAGAGATGTCAATTAACAACTGTATAGGCTTCAATGGTCGTAACTTTAATGATCAGTATTATCTCACTTTACTCTCCAGCTATTACCTCACTTTACATCGACCTATGGCCTTGGGTTGGGCAGTGGTATGTTTGTACACAGTGTATAATTGCAGCCTTCTTACCACTCATTTATACCTTTTCTTACCTGGCAGATCTGTGGAGGAAATTACTGTTAATGCTACCTGACTGTTTCTACCCATATTCACATAGTCAAGGTTACATATGTGCACTCGTCGTGTGTGTGTGTGTGTGTGTGTGTGTGTGTGTGTGTGTGTGTGTGTGTATATGTGTGCTTCTGCCATACTCCACCTTGATTTCTATCAGTCACCCTGCATGTTGGTAGCAGTGACCACTAGCTGTGACAGTGTGACACTTGAGGGACATTTCTTAGAGGAGACTACTTGGTGCATGTGCTTATCTTGCTGTCATTTGCAGCCTTGGGGGTGGACAGTGGGTGTTGTACATAGTGTATAATTACAGCCTTCTTACAGCTCATTTATACCTTTTTCTTACTTGGCAGACCTGTTGAGGAAATTACTGTTAACGCTACCTGACTGTTTCTACCCATAGTCACATATTCAATGTTACATAAGTGCACTCATAGTGTGTGTGTGTGTGTGTGTGTGTGTGTGTGTGTGTGTGTGTGTGTGTGTGTGTGTGTGTGTGTGTGTGTTTGCTACTGGCATACTCCAGCTTGATTTCTATTGGTCACCCTGGGTGTTGGCAGCAGTGACCACTAACTGTGACAGAGTGACACTTGAGGGACATTTCTTGGAGGAGACTACTCGGTGTATGTACTTATCTGGCCATCATTTGCAGCCTTGAGGATGGACAGTAGGTGTTGTACACAGTCTATAATTGCAGCCTTCTTACAGCTCATTTATATCTTTTCTTACCTGGTGGACCTGTGGAAGAAATTTCTGTTAACAATACCTGACTGTTTCTACACATATTCACATATTCTTGGGTGAGATTATGCATACAGGTTAATACCAGTGCCGGGATTCAAACTATGTCTGTTTGTGCAAAAAGGTACAACAAGGTTGTGTTTCATCACAATGAGGTATTGGGGAACTGTTGTTGCTTACTTGACTATTTTCTGCATAATACTCTCTTGTTTGGACAATTTGCTTTGTAATTCTGACATTCATGCATAACAGATAGTTCTTATACTGCGTATTCATACCTTCACATATTACAGTATGGAAAACAATGGTTAACACAACATTACTATTCAGGGATCATATCTTGGTGCATGGAACATTTCTTATAGTTAATCTGTTTAACAACTCCACAATCATTGTCAGATGAGCCTCAATTAATGCTGTCAGAGCCATAGTTTCTGTACAGAACTGGTACACATTCAGATTCATACTACCACATAGCAAAGTAAACACAACAGTCTAGGGTTTTGATTTTTATTGACAGGTGCTGACACTTTTATTGATATATATCCTGTACGTCATTATTACTCAGCTAATGTCTCATTTATTCAGTACAAACTATGCACATCTCTAACTACTAGCAGCCTTTCTATTTATTTTCCTTGACTACTGCAAGCTAGATTTGTACCCACCAGCCTCGAGATGCAGCCTTAGCAGCCTGCTGATGTAGGCATCCATGTTCACAGCCCTGTCATCTGCAGCTGTACAGGAAATAGAGAAAAATTTATGCATACCTATCCATCTCATACTTAGGCTGGACTTTGTTACACAATAATTGATAATGATACTTACACACTGCCGGGACATTCTGTGCCCGAGTGTCTTGGAGCCACTGGTCCAAGAGGTCCCACTTCCTATGCTTCAGATCAGCATAATGGTGCTGGACCTGCTCACCAGTCTGAGGGATACCAGTAGCACTGGCGAGGTCACGTGCAAGATGGTCCTATGACTCTCCTTTGTATTGGGAGCCCTGGTACTGGTCATGCAGCAGTCTCTCTTCATGGTGTTTTACAAGGAGTCCAACCATGACTCTGGACTCCTGAATGCCCCAACACTGCACCTGAAAGTGCACACCTTCAGCAATACCAGCCGTAGTGCCTGCAGTGATCAGTTACAACTGGTTAGGTTGTATTCCCACCTGCGAGGTTTAAATAGGGCTGGATTCCAACCCTTTGCCCTGACTGGTTAAGTTTGAATATGCTGAGCTAAGCTAAGTGACGGGCAAACCCGCTTAGCACAGATAAGCATTGCTTAATGGGGTAGATGATAAGCACTGCTTACCAGTGTGCAAATCCACTTAGCTACACTAATTATTGCTAAGCATACAAATTGAAGCAATGCTTACTCTGGCTAAGCATAGCTGAGCACAATTTAGTGTTGTTCAGCTTTCATTTTATGGACTATCAGTATTATGGGGTTGATTCCTTCTTAATGACATCTTATGACATGTATGTTTCCCTTCCATAACATCCCCCTATGTGCTTTTATTACATTATATTCTTTTGTGGCTATACTGTATGGGACACTTGTGTTTATATGGGGGTTTCACATCTGTACTACACTGACACCTCACATTTGAACCTGCTACACTATCCTGGTTAACAAATATATATCATTCACTACCTATTTATGAAAAAAGATACTTTTAGCACTGTTTTCTCACATAAAAATGAATGGACTGCATTGAAGCTCGAACCATGAATGACTGTATAATAAGTGAAAGATCTAACCACTACACGATTTTACTTTGACTGTTTAGGCTGTATATTTCTATTTAGCTCCTTCAGCTGTTTAAGCTATGCTATACACAGCTGTGCGATGCACAAACCCACTGAGCTATGCTTACACGCTAGTGGGGACGGGGAAAAAAAATATTTGTTTAATTTTTATTAGTTTAGGGATGTGCACATAGCTAACAGTCATGCCTCTCCACCTCTGACAGCATACAATGTAGATGAAGCTTAACATGATGGGAGGGCAAAGAGGACAGATTTTAAATATTGCTCTTACAAACTTGGGACGTTGATGACTAATAGGTTTTGCATTAACATGACTTACTTTACGGTGCGAGCAATGCTCAGACATGGCCCCTGCACTCATTCACGGATCGTGCCCGTGTAGGTTATACAGCAGAGCACCTTCATGAATATGCAAGGTGTGCTGTTGTGCTGCACTGGCATGATCCGCTCTGTGCAAGAATACCACTATTCCTGCACAGAGTGTAATGAATCCCAGGGAATGTCATACTCTGTTGGTACAAACAGAGCAGTAGTAGTTCTATTTCACACTTTATATGCCTACTACATCATAAGAACTGAAGCAACAGACAATGTCACACTCAGAGAGTGCAAATAAACACAAAATTTCTGGCTCACTACTTTATATTCTTAACAAAACTCCTTAAAAAACTGAAGTAAGAAATTACAGCATACTCAGGATTTCAAAAACATAGCAAGTGATTGATTTATTTCAGGTATGATCCACAGTATTGCAGGCCATTCCTCTGAACTGTTATCCATTGAAAGCTACTCACTGACAAGGTGACCTTGTTAGCTGAGCAGCCCTGTAAAGCCCCCAATTACCAAAGAAGTGGAAGAGACATTTATGTTCCCAGTAAGATATAATAGCGATTTATGCAGCAGTCGGTGAGCGAGGTAGAACAATACCATACAGAGGAATCTGAATATAGTATGGATGCTAGCTTTACTTATTCAAATTCTATGAGTGCAATGGATAAAGCTTCATTTATTCATATTGCTTCTCTCTCTCTCTCTTTCCTACACACACACACACACACACACACACACACACACACCCACTTATATATATATATATATATATATATATATATATATATATATATATATATATATATATATATATATATATATATGTATATATATATAAATCATGTATCATTTATGTTAATCACATTTATGTGAATTATACTTATCTATCTATAAAGTAAAGGCTACCTTACTGGAGATGCTATACTGGTCAGCTGTAAGGAGACATACTATATAATGTAGTACTACTGGTGGTCACAGCTGATTTTTAAAACTATCTTTTTTTGTACATAATAAGCACTTTAAGCAGTAGTGAGCATCTTAGAGCTCCACCTACTAAAACTTAAGTTCCCTTATTACTCCCTAAACCTAAACCCCACTTCCTGGTCCCTAAACCTAAAACCTCCCTCCTGCTCCCTAAACCTCTTCCTAATCCTAGCCTCCCATTTCCAGTCCCTAGAACTAAAACTTCCTTCTTGCCACATCAGCCTAAACCCCTCCTGCTCCCTAAGTTTGAAATCCCCCTCCTACTTAATCACCGCAGCCACTTGCCAGAACTCATATACAGGTTTGTGCATGAGCAGCAGCCTTCCCAAGCTACAAAGCACGAATCCTTGGTTTTGAGGCAGTGGTTTTCAGATGCTTGGTACCCGAGTGCCTGTAGTCCTCAAAAAAATATTACAAAGTCATCTAATGCCAAAGTGCAGGATGCCAAGATGATGTTACAGAAAAGGGTTGGAAAGACAGTTACATATGTGATACATTGATTTCTCAGGCCTACAATTTTGTGTGAAAAAAGAAAGTGTGTGCTGCAAAAGGGTTGCTTAAGAGACCAAAATCATACCATTCATGCTAGAAGCAAAAAAATTAAATAAAGCTGACTACACAATGCAAACACAAGATCATAAGCATTATAAGCCTAAATAAAAATGTGTAAAATCTATGTTAAGCAGCAATTCACTATAAAACACTTTAAAATCAAGAAATAACACATGAATCATAAAAACAAGTAAAAGGAATACACATACCAAAGAAAATTTACAGTATATCAATACCTGAAAAATCTGTATATACAACTTAAACAGGGAAATTGTCACTTAGGCTGAAAAAATGCATTCACAACTAGTGACAGCTGAGGAATATAAAGATTATATGTTGTACGCAAATGTTATACAAAATCCATAATAGATATGGGGATAATTAATAACTGACTGCAGACACATACACACATACAGCAGAATGATGCAGTCACCACACTGAAACCAGTTGCCTGACTCAGATTACATCTTGTAAAGACAGCTCTGAAAAATGTACATCCCTCACAGCAACACACCAATGCACAATGTGTACACCATACACATGACCTTAACAAAGGAAAGTATGAGAAAAATTTACTTATCATCCAAAAGCCTGACCACTCATATGTAAACGGGCAACGTATGGCATATAATGAACAATAAAATGTATACTATTCAAGTAGCTATTTATTCCCAGTGCCCATGCAAAACGTTATTACAGAGATGACAATCCTAGTAAGAGGAATAAGATGACACCAATATGTGAACACTTGTTCTAGGTGATGGTCACTGTTGATGTGACACCATGACCCATGTAGGATATGGGAAAAAGAGGACTGACACCATTGGAGCACTTTAAAAATGAAAAAAAAAAAAAACAAACAAACGCTGTATCCAATAAAATCATCTGTCTCATAGGAGTAAATGAAAGAAAAGTTCATATGTATCAGATATCACCAGCATAGAAATAATAAATAAGACTAAACAAATGTACGTTAAAACATAATAACAATTATCCATCCATACACAAGAAGTTTTGCAGGCAGGAAGACATCACCATAGAGTCAAACGAGTATCCATATGTAGGCACATTGATGACATGGTCGAATCTGTTTTATGGAAATGCATGCAGGCAAGGCATGAAGAAACACTCATCAGTCACAGAGGAGGAATCTCCACAGATGGATGCCAGAGGTTTAGCTCAGCCACACATACTGCGTAGTCCACAGTGCACATCTCCGTGATAGTACCAATTACTGTGCTGCACGGAGAGGTATAGCTGAAGATTGTGGAACAGACATGTACTTTATATACCAATTTTACATTTTCACATGTGGCATAAAACCTTAAATTGCAATACACAAGCCACTACATGCAGAAATAGGATTACAGGACTCCTGCAGCCACAGTCAGCAGCCATTACCCACTAGATCACATGAAAACATAATTACAGATGGTATGCAGTATATCTTGACACACAGAATATAGTATTGCAGACAGAAACACATGCCAAAGCATAGTACAATTCATAATTATTAGTGTGATAAAATAGGTAGGTATTTTAATCCCATACATGGCTAGTGTGTGTTTGTGTGTGTGTCTCTGTCTGTGTAGAGAGCAATGCTTTTTAGGCTAGTCACACCCACTACAATTCAAATGCCCTACTTTGGCAAAGCTGCTGATGTCATTCACTGTGAAATACACCTTTTGGAAAGGTGCAGCCCAGTAATTTCTGTGGCTCGTCCTATAACTGCATTCTGCTGTAATGTAATAAACTAGTTAGGTAGGAGTTTTAATCCCAAAAATGGCAACTGTTTATGTGATGTCTTTGTCTGTGTAGAGAACAATGCATTTTTAGGCTAGTTACACCCCACTACAATTCAAATGCCCTACTTTGGCAAGGCTGCTGATGTCATTCACTGTGAAATACACATATTGGAACACTGTGGCTCAGTAATCTCCGTGGTGCATCCTATAACTGCATACTGCTGTATTGTGATAAAATAGGTAGGTATTTTAATCCCATACATGCCAAATGTGTGTTTGTGTGTGTGTCTCTGTCTGTGTAGAGAGCAATGCTTTTTAGGCTAGTCACACTCATTACAATTTAAATGCCCTACTTTGGCAAGGCTGCTGTTGTCAGTCACTGTGAAATACACCTTTTGGAAAACTGTAGCCCAGTAATGTCCATTGCGTGTCTTATAACTGCGTACTGCTGTAGTGTAATGAACTAGTTAGGTGAGAGTTCTAATCCCAGACATGGCAACTGTGTGTGTCTCTGTGTAGAGAGCAATGATTTTAGGCTAGTCACACTCACTGCAATTCAAATGCCCTACTTTGGCAAGGCTGCTGATGTCATTCACTGTGAAATACACCTTTCAGAAAGGTGTAGCCCAGTAATTTCCATGGCGCATGCTATAACTGAGTACTGTTGTAGTGTGATAAACTAGTTAGGTGGGAGTTCTAATTTTAGACATGGAAACTGTGTGTGTGTGTCTCTGTCTGTGTAACAAGTAAAGCTTTTTAGGCTAGTCACACTCACTACAATTCAAATGCCCTACTTTGGCAATCCTGCTGATGTCATTCCCTGTGAATTACACCTTTGGGGAAGGAGTACGTCAGTAATCCCTGTGGCGTGTCCTATAACAGTGTAATGCTGTAGTGTGATATAGAACTCTGGTAGGGGTTCTATTCCCACACATGGAAGGTGTGGATGTTTGTGTGTGTGTTTCTACATCTGTTTAGGGAGCAAGGCCTTTTAGGCTAGTCACACTCACTCCAATTCAAATGCCCTACTTTGGCAATCCTGCTGATGTCATTCACTGTGAAATATACCTTTGGGGAAAGAGTACTCCCAGTAATCCCTGTGGCATGTCCTATAACAGCGTAATGCTGTAGTGTGATGTGGAACTCTGGTAAAGGATCTGTTCCCACATATGGTAGGTGTGTGTGTTTCTATGTCTGTGTAGGGAGCAATGCTTTTTAGGCTAGTCATACTCACTACAATTCAAATGTCCTACTTTGGCAATCCTGCTGATGTCATTCACTGTGAAATACACCTTTGGGGAAGGAGCACTCCAGTTATCTCCATGACACATCCTATAACTCCTTAGTGTTGTAATGTAATAAACTAGTTAGATAGGAGTTCTAATCTCTGAAATGGCAGGTGTGTGTGTCTCTGTTTGACATTTGTATTCTGTGGGGAGTTGGCTGTGAGTGTGTAACAACTGGACTCATTTCGGAGAGGGTTTTGCAAATTTCTTATATGGTGGCCCTAGTATATGTCACAATGCCCACCGTACAGGGATAACAGATGTGAAATAGCCAAGAGGCTGGGATGCAAATTCATACTTCTACATGTGACATCAGGCCAGGCGAACAAAGTTAGCAACCCTTGTATTGCCCAGAGATCACCCTCAACCCATGTCTCATACATGCACACACTTGCCTAGGCACCAGCTGCTATGTAGGTAGTACCCTGCATATTGCCCACAGATAGTAACCATGGAGTGATTGCAGTGGGATACAGAGGGCATGGCACCCTGTCCATCAGTCCGATAGGCATGTACATGCCGATAGTGCACCGCTCCCATGTTCCCCACTGGACACCTGCAACACCTGTGGTGTCATCAAATGTAACCCACAAAGGACATACTATACCTGAAACACATGCCCTGTATGGACAGATGCCACTGACACCAGGGAATACCTGTATCATGCTATCAATGTAGGTGCAGGGTTAACCTGCTTTCCATTAACAGTTCCCGCCACATGAGGCCAGGACTGGCACATCTGATGAAAACAATCTGTGTACACAACATGGGCCAGACACCCCAGATACAGTTCCACATGTCACTGTACATGCATGTGGGATGTGTGCACATCCCAGACACCATACATGCCATGGACTAAGGAACACATGCATGGCAAGCAATGCACAGAAATGGCCACACACAATAGTTACCCAGGTGACTGGATGGTGAATACAGTACCCACCTGTGTGGGTAAATCCAGACAATACACCCCTAATCCACACTGCAGACCATTATTGTGTGGCCTGATGCCAAGGTATACCCATCACCTAGCCTTGTATAGCTGCCTGGCACAGTCAACCACTACACACCAGTGAAGCAATGCACCCATGCATGTCAGTACTGGCACCCTGTGTCTGTCTGTGTGGTGTATAATGCCTATGACCACATTCACACTCACTACAACCTGCATTTGCATACTGAAGCATGCTGGCTGATGTCAGACACCTGCACATACCCTATGCACATATAACCTCTGTATAATCCCTGTGGTGCATATGATACCTGCACAGTACTGTGTTGTGACAATCTAACTAGTGATGAGTTGTATTCCTGACCCTGCCAAGTTTGTGAATGTCTGTGGATCCTTGTGAGAGTGTGACTGTGTTGATGCTGCCACCTGTTCATGTGGACAGGCACGTGTACTACACCTACCATATAACTAACATATCACTGTTGCAGATGTCACTCACCATCATATATATGTTTGGAGGGCTCCTCAACATGTAATCTATGTGACACATCCAATAACTGCATAGACATGTGATAGCAATACATAGTCAGGCAGGGTTTTGATACCCTGTTCTGGTAGGTGTGTGACACAAACATGCTTAAGTTTTACTCTCCCTCCCCTCCCTGACTTATCTTTCCCTCTGTCTGCCTCTCTCATTCCCTCTCTGATGGATGTGGAGACTTACACCTGCTTTGCTTAGGCAGCAACATGTGTATTGTAAGTGATGTTCATGATCAGCTGATGGCCTCTGCGTGGATTGCAGCCCTCCTCTAGCTGATTGCATGTGGAACAGCTGTGGTAACATTCCCATAGCCAATTGCATGGAAACACACTCCAGTATCTAGGAACATCATGTTGATGTTGGGCCTTTTCATTCACTGTGAGCAGGAACTAGATCTGCTGTCTGGCAAACAGCATCACAGATGGATTGGAGATTTACCTCTAACAACATACACTGTGGAAACAGGCCAACACACAGGAGGGTGTGTGCCTGACATGACTACAGACTGTAAGTGCTGCTATACTGCATTCAGAGTAATGTTGCTTTAAGAGGGTGTGTGTGGATATGGCTGTCCTACATGTTGTAATACCTGTCATGTCAGTGCTATGTTTATGAGGAATCCCCATCTGTAGGGTCATCTGCAGACTGGGCAGTGTGTGGTGCCTTTTTTTGCTTGTGTTATCCACAGAGTACCTATATGTGAACTGCAGAAGGTAGTGTGAGGATTGCAGTCAGTAGATGGTAACAGCCATGAGAGTTACTGACTTCATATCCCTCATAGGACATATGTTGCAACAAACCCTGTTACGACAGTAAATGCATGAGGTTATCACAGCAACATGTCAATATTGGCCCTGTGTTTGTATCTCCAGCCTCAACTCTGTCAATCTTTGCACATATGTCATGCAGTAAAAGGTGCATATGTTCAGTACACCATATCTATTGACATCATATCTGATAGCAAGTGAGGTATTAGACTGCTACACATGTTATATATAGTATGGGTTATATTTGAGGACATAACCTGGGCAATCTGTGGTTGTGTGTACAGTACTGAGGTCTGTGTACTTATGATGATTGTTGACAGTGTGTGTATTGTGAATATGTACCTTGGCCTGTGTACAGACTGTAGTAGATGCCATTGTTCCTGGTCCTGTTCTATCTGATTTTACATGCTGCTCCACTGTATGTTACCCTATCAGTTTACATGTTTGTAGGGCCAAACACACACATCCCATACCACAGACAGGTATCAGACCACACTGTGTAGCGGCCCAGTATATGTAGGGTTGGTGTGTGAGTGGCACATATGAGGATGGTGTTGATCAGATAGTCCATATACTGTAATATTACACTACTTTACCATATGTAGCTGTGGCTGTGTTCACGTTGGTTGTGGTTATGCACTTTCACACAGGTGTCTGTTACTATGTGCTGTGACATGCCTGTAGAGCCTGCTATCTATGCAGGTACATAAGTATTGCCCCTAAGGAAATTTAGTCCAGCGTTGAGGCAGTCTCTATGTAGCCTGCACAGTGCTTTGTTACATGCCTAGCAGCTTAGTGTACTTACCCAGTGAGATGTCATGTCCAGATACTTGCCAGATGTACTGCTGCTGTGCCACCATAACAGTCATGTATGTCAGACAAAGCAGTGGGATGTTGTACAGATGTATGTCACTAACTAGTGGGTAGTATGTGGCCATGGCACCTCTTTGCCAGTGGTTATTATGTGTCAGGACAGACAGGGGTGTATGACTGCATAACCTATGGGGGCAAATGTATACCAGTATTTACATGACTTACCCATCTACATGGCTGTTAACATCCACATTGTCAGGCTTGGTCCACATGTCCTGCACTAAGGGGTCCTGTGTATACCTCTGGACTAACCAGCGTGTGTCAGACTGTCCACATATAATGGCCATATCTCTGTTGTAGTCCACAGGAGCATTACTGTGCTAGCAGTGGTACTGTACTATTATGTCCTTAGGATGTCTGTCAGTAGCCAATGGCGCATATGTTAAAAGCAGATATGACCTCCCACACACCTTGTCTGTGAAAACAATCCCAATTACAGTAGCAATAGTCGACAAATATACCTGCAATACGTACCTGACATCCCCTTGCACTAAGAGGTTGGGACTATTGGGGGTGAGGTAGGGCTCCACTCCATGTTCAGGACATATGGTGAACATATATGTATATGTAATTATCCATATATCTGTAGAGATATATACACATATACATATCGACATACCTAGATGTATTAGTATATGTACATATAGATATACATAAATATATATATACACATAGCAATATATGTCTACACATATACAGATAGAGATACATATGCAGATACACGTATGGATATCAACATATATATCGACAGTAATAGGTATATCAGACTAGATATGTATGCACATATTGTTATAGATATCGACATATATACCCACATAAATAGGCATATCTGTGCACATAGGATGTGCATACATATATAGCTATATATGCATATATCTATACATATATGTATATATGTGTATATATATATATATATATATATATATATATATGTATATATATATATATATATAGATGTATATATGTGTATAAATATATATAAATATATATATATATATATATATATATATATATATATATATATATATATATATAGATATATATATATATATATATATATATATATATATATATATATATATACCTATATATAAAAGACCGAAAATCCACTTGTTCGAAAACGAACAGTGGATCCTCGGTTACGTAAAAGTGCACTTAAGTGAAAGTACACTTCCGCGAAGTATGGTTCAACAAACCATTAGAGAACACATGTGCCGAAGCACACTACAGTGGGGAAAGGTAATTTACGTGTTTCCCCACTGTAGTGCGATCTTGGAGTTGGTATATTTAAGTAAGGGGGTGTGGGGGGCACAGCCTCCTACATGGGGGGAGCAGGGGGGGGCTTGCCCCACTGTAAAAACAATGTTTCTTTGTTTTTTATTGGTTAATTGAACTGATGTTCGTGGAAGTGTTCTTTCGCTTACGTGCACTTTCGCATAACCGTGGGTCTACTGTTTATTTTCAAAAAAGTGTGTTTTCGATTATATACAGTAGATCCCTATATATATATATATATATATATATATATATATATATATATATATATATGTATATATATATATATATATATATATATATATATATATATACATGTACATACGAAGAGATGTACTCATGGCCATATATATGTTGCACTATACATATGTGTATACAGACATATGTATGAGTATACATGTGTATGTACATGTAGACATATATAGACCTATTATATGTACATATCCATATTCCTGTCATGTGTATACTTCACAGTTGTGTATACCCTCCCAAATGTATCTCTCCATATGTATCTGCTATGTGTACATTATGATAAAACAACATATGTGATGCAACAGTCATAGTAATAACAAGGACTACACAATTTAGGAAGTAAAGGCAGTTGTTCAATACTACTCAATATGTGTATTGACAGCTATATTGGTCAAACAACATCTGTCTTCACAGTGGTCATGGCACAGTGGTGAAGTGTTGTGACTTTAGTGTACAGGGTCCTGGGTTCAAGACCTGCAAGGGTTGTTCATTTTGTTGCTGGGCAAAACAGGGCCTGTTGGATACAGAGTGGTTAAGGCAGTCTTGAGCAGCTTTAAGCAGGTTTGCATGAAGCTAAGCAGTGCTAAGCTATGGATAAACGTACGGGCGCTTACACAGTGTAAACTTCATTTACCAGTGCACAAATCAGCTCAGTTGTTATATTGCAGCAATGTTGATACTTGCTAAGCATGGCTTAGCCCTTGTAACCAGGTCACACTACCCAGTCTGATAACATAGCAGGGTAATGACATCTGTAATAAGTGTATGTAATGCCATGTACAATACATGTGCCTATGTGCTGTTATTACAGTAGCAAGCGGAGTGAGTGTCATGTGTGGGACACAGATGTATATGAGGTCTGTACAGCACTGTTATCCATGTGAATGTGTTACATACAGGGTTAGTAGCCCAGAGTGCATGCTGTCACAATGGCATGTAGTGTATCGTGGCAGTACTACTGTTGACAGTGCTTACCCAGGCAAGAACAGAGTGCTAAATGTAGTGCTGACAACAGGCACACCTGCAGGCATAGCTGGACACTGAGGCCTCCCTGTTGTATCCCTGGTGTGTGAGCTGTGTCACAGTATATACCCCTTACAGGGCAGTGATCCGTCATGTGGAATGTAACTGTAGACTACCATCTGTACAGCACATGTTAGTGAGGGCTTCTGACATGTAGTTATGGCATACATATTGTTGTCAAATGTCTATCTGTCAACACACTCATCCTACTGCATAGCTACTTGCCAAGCTGATGACTGTCAGTCCCTGTACAGATGTGCAGATGGCATGTATCCAACTGGGATATGTAAAGGCAACCTAAGCTTGATTGACACTGACATGTCTGCCCAGCTGTGTAAAAACTGTCACTTATAGAGGATGTCACCCTGTATGCATCACATGCCATGGGTACCTCCACTACACTACCACAGTCAATAGAACATGCTTGGGTGCAGGTCTTCATCACAGACACTAACCATGTTTTGTAATGCATGTTGCATACATGTCAACTTGATCACCTCAGTGGCCATGTGCAGGAGGCACCTAGAGGATTGGCTGATCCATGTCATTCTCACCCAAAGGGTCACCACAGTAGTGTCTGTTGATAGATTGCCAGCTGTCACCTGGCAGGTGGCAGGATACCACTGTACACACAACCCCTACACAACCCATCTCCCTTGGACAATAGCTAGGTACACAGCTATGACCACCTACATTGATGCACCCCTGTACTGACACTTGTATGAGTGCATGACTAAGTACAGCAGTGTCTGTGCGTTAGCACACCTGTACTTGGGAATTCCAGGAGGGCCTTCACAACCAATGCAACACCCATTGCCATACTTAGTTGTGGCTGTTGCTGTATGGGACATTACATGTACACTGTTAAGCTCCTCCCCATACTGGCTACACAAGCCTAGCAGTACCAGCACAACAGTGTTTTACAAATGGGTTGATAGGCATGGGATACTCATTGTGTTCTGGCATGTGTGTGTAGTTTTGCATGTTCGTATATCTGTAGGGAAGAGCATTCCAAGGCCACATACTCCTATTACAATACCCATTGCCACACAGTAGTACAGACAGTGTTATTGCTGCCTATAGGTGAGGCATGACAATGTTGCACCCTACTACGTGTGTGGCATGTAAATTAGATGCATATCCCTGTAGTACCACTGTTGGACTATACTATGGGTTATATCGCAGTTGTGGCCAATGTGTGATGGTAGGTATAGCAGAGTGTCATCATGGTTGTCAGGGAGTACAATATCCACAGGGGGATGTGGGTGCTGTGTACACTGTCATTACACCAAGGTTCACCTGGTATACGTCCCATGTACCACATTATGGTTACGACTGTCACCATCAACCATACAGGTAACTGACACCACAATCCAAGCCAGTTATGCATGTGCTGTGTGCAGCCTACTTGTAACATATTGGACACATGGTCAAGTTAGTTAGCAGTGATAGGCCCTGGTATCTCAGATTTGTGTCTGCCTGTTATGTGTCTGTTAATGTGTATATGAAGGTATGTCACACTACGTATTGTCCATATACACCCATTACATCCCCCATTAGCATACTCTACAAGTTTGGGGATGTTCTACATGTAACATGTAACCTGGGACACACCTCACCCTAAATGCTGTGTGGTGTGTGCAATGTAAGCCACACACTTCAGTATCACTACATAGCTAGGAAGGGGTCTAGTCCCAGTGTTGCCAGGTAACCGTGTGCATGTATGTGGATGGTTCTACATCAGTTTGCAGGGTATACACATCTCAGCAGGTTACCTGTCCATGTGGCACAGGCAATAACTGTTTTAGTAACCTGTGACATGTTCAACTGTACCCCAGTTATGTCACAGCCATGTTGTTACCACGGTGCCTTACCCCATTGTGGTATATGACTGCAGACCATCCTCATGCTGCCGCATGTTCACCTGCAACATAAATGGATAACATTATAGGGACCAGAACCAACCAGTGTTACTAACAGCTATAATGCATCATTGCTGGACAGCTACACTACCTGTTATATATGCATTACGCTTTACTCCTTACAACATGTTATACTGCAGTCCTGTGGTATACAGTCACCATGTGCATCAAAACTATATTAGCCTGTCCCTGCATTGCTGGTATGGATGACAGGGATGTGGCACAGGTATCATCATATGCACAGGGTGTGATGTTGGCTTGCCAGAGGCTGAGGGTGGGCCATACATTTGACACCATGTGTGAGGGTGAGGGTTGTACTGCGGTGAGCTGGGCATGGTGCTGTGGTGTGTGTAGGTATGGAGTTGCCCTAGGTGTGTTTGTATAGCACGTGGGTGTGCATGCACACAGTTCTGCCATGTGGCTGCCCTACACAGGTGTTTATGGACAGCTGCAGACCATATCTGGCAGGGTGTGCAGTTCAGTGCCTCCGGCCAAGGACATGTGGACTGTGCCTGCCAGGGGTTCCATGGGCACATCCAGGTACAGGTCTCGATGTGCTACTCTCACCTGCTGATGACAAATGTCCGCTGGTAAAATACCCCAACTGGAACTGGCTAGGACCACTTGCACATGGCCTGCTGTGGTGTGGTGTGGACAGCACCCCCCACACTGCTGGGGCTGGTACTGCCACTACAGGAGCCCCTTGGTGTCCTAGCATGTCCACGTTGGATGCCAGCTGTTGTCGCCGCACTCCCACCACACGTTCAAGCCCAGACAGACCATGATCGATGAAGGCCATCATCTCACCAAACCGTCTACCAATGAACTCAGTTAATGCACGGATGTGCAGACCCGGTACACATTCAGATTCATACTACCACATAGCAAAGTAAACACAACAGTCTAGGGTTTTGATTTTTATTGACAGGTACTAACACTTTTATTGATATATATCCTGTACGTCATTATTACTCTGCTAATAGGTTCATAGGTTCATAGGTTCATACTAGGCTATCTGCCCGAGGGCATTTACAAGCCTAGCCCATCGTTTTGTGGCTTACGCCACCCCTTTAGTATGGGGAACTATACCCATTATTTTGCTGTGCCTCTGTCGAGCAGTGACACTGAGGTTATCCCTGGGGTATATCTGTGATCTCCCATCCATTGGTCAAGATTTCTCTTGAACAAGGCCAGCGAGGTGCTCTGCCTCACATGTACCGGGATTTTGTTCCACAGCATAGGGAGTCTTTGGGTGATGAATCTATCCCTCCAGCACGTCCTATTAATAGCCGTGTCAAGGTTTAAGTCTCCGCCCTTGTGGCTCTGATGGATCTAGATTTTTGAGGTGAAGCATATTCATCAAATCTGGGTTTACATGGCCTTGTATGTTAGGCAAAGGTCACCTCTGAGCAAGCGGTGGCGACTGAATAGAGCTGGAGTTCTTTCAGTCGGGCAGCATAGGACAGATTTTTGAGACCCTTTATCCTTTTGGTGAGGAACTTTTGTGGCCTCTCCAGCTGCTGCAAGTGTCGGGTCAGATACATTCCGAATGGGGCATTGTACTCAATCATTGGTCTGATGAGTGATGAGTAAAGGGAGACTATGACCTCCCTTGATCTAGATGAGAATCCCTTCATGATAAGGTGGGCAATGTAGAAGGTCTTCCTAACTACTTTAGCTACATGGGTGTCGAATGACAGACTACTATCAACCTGGGTCCCCAGGTCCCTGATAACTTCTTCTGTGCTCAGTGGATTGCCACCTATTTGGTAGCTAGGGGTAACCTTGTTTTTCCGAAGGGGATGACTATGCATTTTTGGCATTTAACTTTAGGCCGTGGCTCTGGCACCAGTTATCCATTTCTGTGAGACCCTTCTGAAGGATATCTGTATCAGATGTGTTTTCTACTATGGCCAGTTTGCAGTCATCTGCAAACTTTGTCAGCCATAACCCTCCTGTGTTTGCTTGTACTTCGGAAAAGTAGATGCCAAACAAGAGTGGGCCCAGGACTGAGCCCTGTGGGACACCACTTGTGACAGGCTTTGAGTCTGACATGGCGCCAGCAACTCTGACCCTGTGGGTTCTGTCACTCAGCCAGTTTGCAACCCATCTTGTGATGTATGGGTTGAAATTTAAGCTGATGAGTTTTTCAATGATACCCGAGTGGGGTATTGTATCGAAGGCCTTAGCCAGATCGAGGTAGGCTGTATGGACTGCCTTTCCCTCATCAATGGCTTTGGTGACTGTTTGAAAAAGTCAACCAAGTTTAAAAGGCATGATCTGCCTTTGACAAAGCCAAACTGGGTTGGATCCAAAGTCTGCAAATTCCCTATGTCTTTATTTATGAGGTCCATTATGATCCTCTCCATGGCTTTGCAGATAAGGCTTGTCAAGCTAATGGGCTGGTAATTTCCAGGGTCGGTGGAGGCACCGCCTTTGTGAAGTGGTACCACAGTTGCAGTGCGCCACTCCTGGGTGCGTATCCAGAGGTAAGACTTTGATTAAACAGCTGTCCTAGCTGTGGGTTTAATTCCTCATTGAGTTCATGGAGCACACAGCCGGGACACCATCAGGTCCCATGGATGCTGTGTTTTTGCTTTGGAGAGAGCAGTTCTCACTTGGGCTGGAGATGTTTGGGGGCTGCAATCGTTTGGTATAGATATCTCTCCTTTGGGGGAGGGGGTTTGCACTGAACCTGTCAGCCAGTATGTTGGCAATGTCTGTAGGATCAGTAATCTTCACATCATTTTGAACTAGCTCTGAGCATATCTGGGAGTTTCCTCCCAGGTTTCTAACATAGCTAAAGAAGGCCTTATGATTGTCTTTTGAGTCTTTAGCTATTTTTCTCTCGAAATTTGCTTTGGATGATTTTATGAGAGCTCTTAGTTTTTTACTTATAGTGATCAAGGGTGTCTTACCTTTTAAGGATTTTGCTCTATCTTGTAGTAGCTTCCTCCTTTTGTTGTAGAGTTTGTTTATGGCTGGGGTCCACCAGACTGGACGCTTGCCTTTGGTACAAAGAGTCTTTGTTTTGCTTGGGATTGCCTTATCCATGCAGTCCTGCAGGTGCTGGTAGAAGGCATTTGTAAGTGATTCAGTGGCTTGAGTACTGTTTTCTGCCGGCTCGGGGGCCTTAAAGGAGACCACACTAGTCTTTAGAAGTTAATAAAATAATCAAAGAAAACGAAACTTCCGACTCTCCACATTACTAAAACTTTTTTATTTAATAAAAACAGACAAAACGGTAAGCGCTTTCACGTATACTACTATACGCTTCTTCAGACAATTTAATATGAAAAACAACTGCTTATTTATAGGGAGGCATAGCCCAAGATGATTCAATAAATTATTCAATTAATCAATTAACAGTAATTTTAATCGTGATGACCCATTCCATATGGAACTCTCTTAAAGTTATAGTGCTGACATGATACAAAGCATTAGTTCATTTAACCAGAGAATATGCATAGAATAATAAAATTTGTAAAACTATGATTTTAAAATATAGACATATTCATTTACAATGAAGTGCGTTTATAGAGCCGTGTTTCTCCTGGTTCTCTTAATCACCGGAAACTTTTCATAAAATCACTTCTAATGCATTAATATATAATAAAATAAAATGCAATTTATAAATAGCTTATAAATATATGAAAATGTATAAATATATAAATAAATAAATACATAAATAAGTACATGAATAAATATATATAAACATATAAATATATAGATATAATCATATAATAATGAATAAATATGCATTCAAAATAAAAAATATATATGATAATATAAAAATATATATTTGTTTTATGTCATAAACACACTAAAACTGTCTATGAACTCAGTCAGAAAAAGACTTTAAAAGTGTTTATATCCGAAACATCTAGAGGATCTAAATATACTGTGAGTATCTAAAAAGTTCAATTATATATCTAACTACATTGATAGAGCTTTAAAAGTGAATATCAGAAAGTCCTGTCTTGAAATCAAATGACATGGTACCATATAGAGAAATAAAACAGCTATATGTACTATAACCTTAATATTTCAAATAAATGGCAGATGAAATATATAACTAAGTGTAAATAAATCTAAGAAGGCATCTGAATAGCACTATTATCTACGGTTATTAAGGAAAGGTTTTATTGTGATGTAATTATTTAAACCTGGATGGCAGTGACCTCTAAGCTTGAGAATCCAACGTAATTCAGTCAACTCAAGTAAATTTATATAATCACCACCCCTGTCCGTGATTTCCACTATCTGCAACACTCTAAATACAAAAAATGTAATGGATTAGATATTACGTGTTTGGCTAAGGCATTTAATTCATTTTTCTTTTTTATGTCGTATTGATGATTGTATATTCTATTCTTAAGTTTCCGTTTAGTAAGTCCTACATAGAATGCATTGCAGCATTCACATGTAGCCAAATAAATTAACCCTGTAGTGTCGCATGTGGCTCTAAATCTTGGTTTGAAGCTATAATTAAATTCCGAATGTGAAAAAGTCTGATGTTTAGTAATAAACTTACAATAATTACAGTGTTGACAGGGGTACGTTCCAAAGGAATCATTTAAAAACTGTTGGTCATGTATTAGCTTGGGTGTTCTATCGCATAATAAAGATTTTAAATTTTTATTACTCCTGTAAACTATGTGTGGAGTGTTACCTACTATCTTCTTTGTAGGTTCATCTAATAATAAAACCTTCCAATTATTAAATAATATTTTCTTGATGTTCATAAAATCATTAGTGTAAGTCGTGATGAAAGATACTTGGTCACTATAGTTATACCTGTCATTTTTAAAAACAGGTGAACAATAATTGCAGTTTGTATCAGTCTGTATCAAACTTTCTGGTGGTAAAACTTTATTTCTAACTTCCATTACTAAATCAAAATCATACCCTCTTTCTAAAAACATTTCTGCCATTTTATCAGCTTCCTTATCCAAGTCTTCTTTATCCATACAAATCTTACTTATTCTGGTAAATTTACTTTTTAATATACCTTTAAATGTGTGGCGCGGATGCATGCTATCATATTTCAAGATTGTGTTTCTCCAACACTCTTTTTTAAACAATGTAGTTATTAATTTGCCTCTCCTGATGTTTAGACTGACATCTAGGAAGTTTACAGAAGAATATGAAGTCTCAACTGAAAACCTTAAGAACGTGGTAGTAGTCTCTAAATAATCTTTAAAATAATAAAATTCCTCAGCTGAGCCATCCCACACAATTAATATATCATCTACAAAGCGTTTATAGATTAAAACTTTTTGGAATAGAGTATGTTTAAAGACAAAGTTCGTCTCCCAATGATGCACAACTAGGTTAGCATATGTGTTTGCACAGGGGGTCCCCATGGCCACACCACAAGTTTGTAAGAAGAGGTTACCCCCAAATGCAAACACATTATTGCTAAGTACTAAATCCAGTAATTGGCAAACTAAAATGGAGGTGTTTCCACTTATAGTCTGGTTATATTGTAATAATTCACGTATAGCATCTATCCCAGTGTCATTTGGGATTGATGTAAAAAGACTTTGTACATCCATTGTAATTAACAGGTGTTTATTTTGACTAAATTCAATATCCAAGGATTGTAGATATTCAATAAGCTGATATGTATCTTTAAGAATTGTGGGGATGGCTTCAACTAAAGGTCTTAAGGTTTTTTCTAAGTAGTTAGATATGTTCTCTGTAATCCATTTTGCTCCTGACACTATCGGCCTCATTGGTGGGGGTGAAACTCCCTTATGCAGTTTCGGTAGTCCTTTAATTACTGGAACTACTGGGTTATCAATGGAGAAATATTCATATAAACTATTTGATATTTGATAACACATTAGCATGTCATATAGATTCGCTTGAACAGTTTTGATAACTTGGTTCAATTTCATACTATCTATTGAAAAATACGTGGTATCGGCTTTCAGCATATCATTCATTAGTGTGTTATAGTCAGCAGCATCAAATACGGCTATGCCTCCACCTTTATCTACTGGCCTAAAAGTTAATGAATAATCATGACTAAAATTAAATAATGATTTCATATTATCACTCGTCATATTATAGAACATACATTTCTTTCTTCCATTATAAAAATAATCATAAAACTCAGTTTCACATAACTTAATGAAAGAGTCTATATGCGCTGGCATAACTGGTGTAAATGAACTCTTCTTCCTGAAAAAGGGAGTACTAGCTGCAGTATTGGCAACATTTCTGTCATCTTTAGTATAAAACAGTTTCAAACAAACTGAGCGTGCGAACAAACGCAAGTCAATTAGAATGTCTGATAGTTTACTTCCCCGAGAGGGAATGAACGAGAGGCCTTTGTTTAACAATTCTCTGTCACTAATATTCATAACGTAACTGGATAAATTAAAGTAAAGTGTTCTTACTGCCTCATTCTTCTGTTTTGGTATGCATTCGTTTCGCCTGATAGCTTTCTTTTTCTGCTTTCCCAGCTGTTCCTTCTCCCTTTCACGAACGACGACTTTCGTATCGGTAAGGGTAAAAAAGGAGCATTGTCTTCACGTCTTTTACTAATGGCCCCTGTATTATATTGTAAAAATTTGGCTGCTTTGTTTGCTTCCTGGTTTGGAAGTGGCGTGGACATTACCCCTGTAGCAGTTACTGAAGCAAAAGTCTCTGGCGGCGTGGTGAATGATTCTGCTGACGTATTTTTGTCAACACTAGATACATTTGCCTGAGGACCAATGGGAATGGATGCTGTGGACGGTGTAAGCGTACGTAGTCTTTAGAAGTGTGAAGTCGGCTTTTGAGAAGTTCTTTACTGTGGTCTTTTTTATTTCAGGTGGGGGTGGGATGAGGACCTCCAGCGAGATTAGTTTGTGGTCTGATCTCACCAGTGAGGGGTACACCTCCGGTGTTGAACATTGTGCTCCCATGTTCGTGATGATGAGATCAAGTATGTTATCTCCTCTTGTGGGGATGGTGACTAGTTGTTCCATGGCATTTGAGTTTATGAATTCCAGGAACTTTTGGGCTAGGGTGTTTGGGCTTGAGTAGTGTTCCCAGTCTATATTAGGGTAATTGAAGTCACCTAGTATGATGGTGTTTGGTGATACATTTATCCCCTCTAGTGTTTTCAGGAAGGCCATGTGAGGTTCCTGAGTTTGTGAGGGTGGCCTGTAACATGCTACAATTTGCAGAGCAGTCTTGCCTATGGTTAATTGCACCTGGATGGTCTCCGATGTATCGTGCGTTGCCACCAGTCTTGAGGTGTGGGTGTCCTTGATGAATATGGATACCCCCCCTCCTTTCTTGGTATTGTCCGGATTTTGGGGCGGAATGCATGATATGAGGTAAAACCTGATAGCGCTGGGGTGCTCTCAGGAGCCTTGAACCAGGTTTCTGTCACAGCACAGACATCGATGTTCTCCATACTGAGAAGGGCCTTGAGTGCGTGCATTTTGAGATTTAGACTTCTGGCATTGAGCAGCATTACCCTTAGTTTTTTCCTTTTTGTGTTCTAGGGTGGTAGGTTTAGAATTTGAGCCTTGCCTAAAAAGGCACTATGGGGGTGGCAAGAGCCTTTGCCAATATCCGAATCCCAGGGTGACAGGTGCAAGCCGTCCCTTGCGGAAACAGCGTGGCTTGTCCAGCATGTCATCCCAGGCAGACAGACACTGGATCCCCTTTGAATGACACCAGTGTTTAAGCCAATTGTTAAAGCTGATCATCTTATCTCTGTATTGTGGCATCATTCTTGGTGAAGGTAGGATACTGCTCAAGGTCAGGGTCATACCTGCCTGGGCTACATAATCAGAGAGCTCCTCAATGTCTCTTTTCATGTAGTCCAAGGAGGTACGTCTCAGGTCGTTTACACCAGCGTGGACAATGACTGAGTCATATTTGTACCTGCTGTTGAGAGACCTGAGTGCTTGCGTTATGTGGCGGATTCTAGCGCCCGACAGGCAGCTTACTGTGACCTTCTCCTTACTCAGTCTGGTGGGCGGGACGTCAGTGTGTCTGACTATGGAGTCACCAATGACTAGTGTGTCTGGCATTGTGTTTGGCCTTAAGGGCTGTGACTGTTTGACACTCTGACTGTGAGGTCTATGTGTTGCAGGTGTTGTGTTCTGAGGTGGTGGTTGTTTGGGTGTCTGCTTTGGTGGCCTCTGCTGTTTTGGTAGATTTTGATCAGAGCCTCCGAGTATGTCTTTGTGTGTTTATGTGTATGATTTGAGGTTGTAATGGTACTATGTGAGACTGGGTCTATAGTGTGTGTGGTAACCTTCTCCTCCTGACTGGTCTTGCCAGTCCTATGTTGAGAGAGCTCAGCCTCCAGTTTGGCCGTATAGTTGCATCTCTCGCATGTATTTGTGTTTTGTGGGAGGAGGAGAGGGTTGTCTGTGTACATGAGGCAATTGTAACATTGCCTCAATATTCCCAGGTTAACCAGCTGAGCAGGAGAGGACACTAGCAACTGATCCCTCGACATGCTAGAAGGAATAGACAAAAAACTTTAAAAAGATTCGGGGATGGGTGACCGAGAAATGGGGGTTGCCTTTTGGGGTACTATCTATGACAAGAGTGCCGTATCAAGGTAATAAGTACTGTAGGAGCAAGTGCTACGTTTAACAGATAGAGAATAGTCTACTTGGAGTCAAGTAGAGATGATCTTTTTAATTATAGGATAAGCTGATTAGATCAGTAGTATAGTTCGAGGAAGGTAGTTTTAAGGGAAAATTTGAAGAGTGGACTTTAGGTAGCCCGAATAGTTTAAACCTGCTTATCTCATTTATTCAGTACAAACTATACACATTTCTAACTACTAGCATCCTTTCTATTTATTTTCCTTTGCTACTGCAAGCTGGATTTCTACCCACCAGCCTCGAGATGCAGCCTTAGCAGCCTGCTGATGTAGGCATCCATGTTCGCAGCCCTGTCATCTGCAGTTGTACAAGAAATAGAGAAAAATGTATGCATACCTATCCATCTCATATTTAGGCTGGACTTTGTTACACAATAATTGATAATGATACTTACACACTGCCGGGACATTCTGTACCCGAGTGTCTTGGAGCCACTGGTCCAAGAGGTCCCACTTCCTATGCTTCAGATCAGCATAATGGTGCTGGACCTGCTCACCAGTCTGAGGGATACCAGTAGCACTGGCGAGGTCACGTGCAAGATGGTCCGATGCCTCTCCTTTGTATTTTGAGCCCTGGTACTGGTCCTGCAGCAGTCTCTCTTCATGGTGTTTTACAAGGAGTTCAGCCATGACTCTGGACTCCTGAATGCCCCAACACTGCACCTGAAAGTGCACACCTTCAACAATACCAGCCATAGTGCCTGCAGTGATCAGCTATAACTGGTTACGTTGTATTCCCACCTGCGGGGTTTAAATAGGGCTGAATTCCCACCCTTTGTCCTCACTGGCTGAGTTTGAATATGCTGAGCTAAGCTAAGTGACGGGCAAACCCGCTTAGCACAGATAAGCATTGCTTAATGGGGTAGATGATAAGCACTGCTTACCAGTGTGCAAATCCACTTAGCTACACTAATTATTGCTAAGAATACACATTGAAGCAATGCTTACTCCGGCTAAACATAGCTGAGCACAATTTAGTGTTGTTCAGCTTTCATTTTGGACTATCAATATTATGGGGTTGATTCCTTCTTAATGACATCTTATGACATGTATGTTTCCCTTTCATAACACCCCCTTATGTTTGTGCTTTTATTACATTATATTCTTTTGTGGCTATACTGTATGGGACACTTGTGTTTATATGGGGGTTTCACATCTGTACTACACTGACATCTCACATTTGAACCTGCTACACTATCCTGGTTAACAAATACATATTATTCACTACATATTTATGAAAAAAGATACTTTTAGTACTTTTTTCTCACATAAAAATGAATGGATTGCATTGAGGCCCGAACCATGAATGACTGTATAATAAGTGAAAGATCTAACCACTACGCTATTTTACTTTGACTATTTAGGCTGTATATTTCTATTTAGTTCCTTCAGATGTTTACGCTATGCTATACACAGCTGCGCGATGCACAAACCCACTAAGCTATGCTTAATCTTTAGTGGGGATGGAGAAAAAAATTATTTGTTTAATTTTTATTAATTTAGGGATGTGCACATAGCTAACAGTCATGCCTCTCCACCTCTGACAGCATACAATGTGGATGAAGCTTAACATGATGGGAGGGCAAAGAGGACAGATTTTAAATATTGCTCTTACAAACTTGGAACGTTGATGACTAATAAGTTTTGCATTAGCATGACTTACTTTACTGTGTGAGCAATGCTCGGACATGGCCCCTGCACTCATTCACGGATCATGCCCGTGCAGGTTATACAGCAGCGCACCTTCATGAATATGCAAGGTGTGCTGTTGTGCTTCACCGGCATGATTCGCTCTGTGCAAGAATACCACTATTCCTGCACAGAGTGCAATGAATCCCAGGGAATGTCATACTCTGTTGGTACAAACAGAGCAGTAGTAGTTCTATTTCACACTTTATATGCCTACTACATCATAAAAACTGAAGCGACAGGCAATGTCACACTCAGAGGGTGCAAATAAAACACAAAATTTCTGGTTCACTACTTTATATTCTTAACAAAACTCCTTAAAAAACTGAAGTAAGAAATTACAACATACTCAGTATTTCAAAAACATAGCAAGTGATTGATTTATTTCAGGTATGATCCACAATATTGCAGACCATTCCTCTGAACTGTTATCCATTGAAAGCTACTCACTGACAAGGTGACCTTGTTAGCTGAGCAGCCCTGTAAAGCCCCCAGTTACCAAAGAAGTGGAAGAGACATTTATGTTCCCAGTAAGATATAATAGGGATTTATGCAGCAGTTAGTGAGCGAGGTAGAACAATACCATACAGAGGCATCTGAATATAGTATAGATGCTAGCTTTACTTATTCAAATTCTATGAGTGCAATGAATAAAGCTTCATTTATTCATATTGCTTCTCTCTCTCTCTCCTACACACACACACACACACACACACACACACACACACACACACATATATATATATATATATATATATATATATATAAAAAATCATGTATCATATATGTTAATCACATTTATGCAAATTGTACTTATCTATCTATAAAGTAAAGGCTACCTTACTAGAGATGCTATACTGGTCAGCTGTAAGGAGACATACTATATAATGTAGTCCTACTGGTGGTCACAGCTGATTTTTAAAACTATCTTTTTTTGTATATAATAAGCACTTTAAGCAGTAGTCAGAATCTTAGAGCTCCACCTACTAAAACTTAAGTTCCCTTATTACTCCCTACTCCACCTACTAAAACTTAAGTTCCCTTATTACTCCCTTAACCCCTCCTGCTCCCTAAGTCTGAAATCCCCCTCCTACTTAGTCACAGCAGCCACTTGCTACAACTCATATACAGGTTTGTGCATGAGCAGCAGCCTTCCCAAGCTACAAGGCACGAGTCCTCGGTTTTGAGGCAGTGGTTTTCAGATGCTTGGTACCCGAGTGCCTGTAGTCCTCAACAAAATATTACAAAGTCATCTAACGCCAAAGTGCAGGATGCCAAGATGATGTTACAGAAAAGGGTTGGAAATACAGTTACATATGTGATACATTGATATCTCAGGCCTCCAATTTTGTGTGAAAAAAGAAAGTGTGTGCTGCAGAAGGGTTGCTGAAGAGACTAAAATCATGCCATTCATGCTAGAAGCAAAAAATTTAAATAAAGCTGACTACACAATGCAAACACAAGATCATAAGCATTATAAGCTTAAATAAAAATGTGTAAAATCTATGTTAAGCAACAATTCACTATAAAATACTATAAAATCAAGAAATAACACATGAATCATAAAAACAAGTAAAAGGAATACACATACCAAAAAAAATTTACAGTATATCAATACCTGAAAAATCTGTATATACAACTTAAACAGGGAAATTGTCACTTAGGCTGAAAAAATGCATTCACAACTAGTGACAGCTGAGGAATGTAAAGATTATATGTTGCACGCAAATGTTATACAAAATCCATAATAGATATGGGCATAATTAATAACTGACTGCAGACACATACACGCATACAGCAGAATGATGCACAGTCACCACACTGAAACCAGTTGCCTGACTCAGATTACATCTTATAAAGACAGCTCTGAAAAATGTACATCCCTCACAGCAACACACCAATACACAATGCGTACACCATACACATGACCTTAACAAAGGAAAGTATGAGAAAAATTGACTTATCATCCAAAAGCCTGACCACTCATATGTAAACGGGCAATGTATGGCATATAATGAACTATAAAATGTATACTATTCAAGTAGCTATTTATTCCCGGTGCCCCTGCAAAACGTTATTACAGAGATGACAATCCTAGTAAGGGGAATAAGATGACACCAACATGTGAACACTTGTTCTAGGTGATGGTCACTGTTAATGTGACACCATGACCCATGTAGGATATGGGAAAAAGAGGATCAACGCCATTGGAGCACTTTAAAAATAAAAAAAAAAAAAACTGTTGCCCACAAACGCTGTATCCAATAAAATCATCTGTCTCATAGGAGTAAATGAAAGAAAAGTTCATATGTATCAGATATCACCAGCATAGAAATAATAAATAAGGCTAAACAAATGTAAGTTAAAACATAATAACAATTATCCATCCATGCACAGGAAGTTTTGCAGGCAGGAAGACATCACCATAGAGTCAAACAAGTATCCATATGTAGGCACATTGATGACATGGTCGAATCTGTTTTATGGAAATGCATGCAGGCAAGGCATGACAAAACACTCATCAGTCACAGAGGATGATTCTCCACAGATGGATGCCAGGGGTTTAGCTCAGCCACACATACTGTGTAGTCCACAGTGCACATCTCAGTGATAGTACCAATTACTGTGCTGCACGGAGAGGTATAGCTGAAGATTGTGGAACAGACATGTACTTTATATACCAATTTTACATTTTCACACATGGCATAAACCTTAAATGGCAATACATAAGCCACTACATGCAGAAATAGGATTACAGGACTCCTGCAGCCACAGTCAGCAGCCATTACCCACTAGATCACATGAAAACATAATTACAGATGGTATTGCAGACAGAAACACATGCCAAAACATAGTTCAATTCATAATTAACATGCTCAGCATACAGTTCAGCCAGGTACTTGGTCAGCCATACTCAAAAGTAGGTCTCAATGTTTCTCAATACTTGTGGAAGACACAGATGTGAAAGTGGGGGAATGCAGAAAAAAGTACAGATGCATATTGCAAGACATAAATTACATACCACTGTCACATAATAACGCAGTGCTGATATAAATGTGGTTAACCTTGGAATGTGTCTGTGCACTAATAATAGGCTTTGAAACTACTGTGGACATCATAAGTGGAACTGGTGAGCGATGGGCCTTAGGTAATCACAGGCAGCATATGTTGTCTGATGTGCTTCTGATGCATGAGGAGCACCATTGTGGTTGCCTACCTGTGCCACTACAGTGAGACTGGCAAACTCCATAGAGTGGATGCCCTCAGCCTGTACAAATGACCCTGCTCATACATAATGACCTGTATAGGTTCATGAAGACCCACAGTACACATGTACCACATTGATCTAAGGTAACTATGCCACCCTTTCACATTATTTTGTGCACATGAAAGTGAATCAGGTGTCAGATCCTCCACAGATGAAAAGAAATGTGGAAATGGAGTGGGAACCCTTTCAGCCTGTAACTCCTGATTATCATACCTTTGTGGGTGACCACATATATAGTTGTCATGAAACCATTCCATGACAGGTATGGCCTCACATGAGCATTGCTCAGAGAGTGCATCATACATCTCAGAGCTGTTTCCAGGAGGTAGGAATGCTAAAGCTAGCAGTTTATTTAGTTATTGACATTTGTTTATTGGGAAATCTGACTGGGTAATAAATACTTGTTTTCAATGGAATTACAGAAAGAAAAATTCCAGAGAGTTAAATAACATCAAATAAAGTAGTAGTATAGTTGTAATTAAAAAGCATATATACATACAATTTGACAATTGAATACATAGGATACAATAAAGCATGAGGAGACACCAGTGATGCTGTAATAAAAGAAAAATTCCAATTAAATATGACAGTTGGTATATTCAGTGGTATTAGAAGTATAGTCTACTATGCTAGGAAACAAAAAAAGAATAGGGAGATGGCAAGTGTTAGATAGTATGATGAAAGGATAGTTGTTGTGTCTTTCAGCTTTTCCTGGTTAGGGGTCGCCACAGCGGAACTCCGGTGCGCTAATGATTGGCAGTAGATTTTTACATGCCTAGTTGCCAGCCCTGATGCACAACCTTCAACGAAGGTATGCCCATTCACGCATGTCTCCACAGAAGACTCACTAGCTGAGAATTGAACAGGACAATGTCTTACTGTGAGGCGACAACGCTACTGCAGCACCACCACTGCAGTAGTATGATGAAAGGATAGTAAGAATGTAATATATTTCTTGATGTAGAAAACCAAGAACCAAGCACAAACAGTTAAATGAAGTGAGAGGCAAAAAAGTTATCCAATGCCACCAAGCACGACGAGTCAGCAGTTCTCTAAAAATGTTTAATAAATATCCAAGGTAGTTTAAGCGTTTTTGTCAGGAATACATCAATGACTTCAGAAACACTGAAACAAGACTTGTCCACACATTATAAGGTTTATCATGTGGTGTAGTTTGTAACACTTTATAATGTGTGGACAAGTCTTGTTTCAATGTTTCTGGTGAAGTCATTGATGTATTCCTGATGAAATCGCTTAAACTACTTTGGATATTTATTAAACATTTTTGTAGAACTGCTGACTGGTCGTTCTTGGTGGCATTGAATTTCTTGATGTAGTCGATACAGGAGAGAATCCTGAGCATAACCATGAGTTAGTGAGAAATTCTTTGAGACAGGCTTGATATAATTCGGATTAAATTCAAGATAGAGTTCCATAGTTTGGGTATTCAGTGTGAGACAAGTGAGGGGAATATTAGCTTCATATTGGGCAAAGTTCAATGTGGATTATGAATGAACTTTCCCCAGTTCTTTCACTTCTGTCAGGAATGATGTCACACATGTATACTGCAGCTGCAAATCCAACTGTTACATATGGCACCATATGACATGTCCCTAGTGGAACAGGTATCCATGTGGGCATATCTCAGGAAAAGCCACTCTCACAGCAATCAGCACTGTCATCATAAAAACCCATTAGTATGTATTAGGGAGTGAATGCAATGTCAAACCCTTTTTTGACACCTACAATGTCATTAAACAGATGATCACATGCAGGCTGATAGAAGATAGAAAACAAATTACTAGGACAAACCTCATGTTGTCACTATTGCCAATTTGGTCATGTATGGTGTACAGCTGTCTACATACAGTGGTGCATGTAGGGAAAGTTCATTTATAATACGCACTGAACTTTGCACAATATGCAGCTAATGTTTCTCTCAAAAACAAAGTCTGTACCAACCTCCATCCACCCCTTATTATGCCTTAAAAAGGTGCCATTTCACAGATAAAAGTCTTCAGGGGACACATCTGACAGACTTCTGAGTGGTCTGGCTGTAGCTACCTTGCTTTTCTTTTGTTTATTTTTTACAGCTTGACATGTCTAACATGCTGCTAAAGAGCTTTGTTGAGGGAAAGTTGCTGTACTGCTTCCGCACTACCTATTTGTATACTTCTTTCAACAATCTTTGTTGGTGTGTCACTTGTGTTGATGCCCTCCTATCTAATTGCATCAAAAATATGCTGCAGTCACCTCCTCTGGATGAAGTACATGACATAGACTAACTTTTCTGCATAGTGCTTCATGTGACATGACAGTAGAGCACAGTGCAGCAAGGAAGAGATACTTAGTATGTCATGCCACATATACCAATCAAAGTAGTTACTTCTTCCTTTGCTATTTAGTGGCATGATACTCAGTGATTACCCTGTCTGTAGCAGTGGTGTGTGCATTATATATATATATATATATATCTATATATATATCTATATATATATATATATATATATATATATATATATATATATATATATATATATATATGTGTGTGTGTGTGTGTGTGTGTGTGTGTGTGTGTGTGTGTGCCTGTACCCCTTCACACTGTTCAGAGATGATGACATTTATCTGTACAGTGCAACACAATAAACATTTTTGTAGTCTGATGAATCAGCAGGACCTCATATGGGAAAGGGCCTTGTAATCCTCTCCTCCTCCCTCTCTGCAGTTTTTTGGCCATTCAAAATGCAGACCATGCCCTTGCAGAATATGGCCAATCAAAATCAAGAACTCCAATCCCTCACTAGAACCTAAGGTCAGGTAGCTGTCACATGGAAGCCTCTGACCTCACCAAAGGCTAGAACTGCAGACCTGATATTAGGAAGCTGATTAAGTCCTTATAGTGTGATGAATCAGCAGGACTTCCAGATGGAAAAGGGATCTGAAGTTTTCTCCTCTTACTCTGTAGTATTCTTTTTTTCCTGGTAGCCCAGCACTAAAGATAACTGAATTGACCATTTCTCCTTGTATTTAAAGTATATAAGGCTCTGCCACTGCATAAACCAGCCAATCAAAATGCTTATAATACCCCTAGAAAAAAATGGCTAATCAAAATCAAGCGCTCCAATCACTCACTGGAGACTAAGCTCAGATATATGTCATGTAGAAGCGTCTATTCTCACTAAGCACACCTAGTCACAGGAAGATGATGAAGGCCCTGAAATGTTATGAATCAACAGGAACTCAGATGGAAAGTGCTTTGTAGTCTTCTCTTTTTCTGTATTCTTCTTGTCTTCAGAGCAACCAAACACTGAAGATCTCTAAACTGAAAAATCCTCTCAGTATTTAAAGTCTGCAAGGTTCCACCCCAGTAAAAGCTGGCCTCCTACAATTTAAAGTATGAAATGGTTCTGCCCTTGAAAAAACTAGGAAATTAAAATGTAAGCAGCTCCCCTGCCAAAACTGACAAATGAAAATCAAGCACCATGACACCTCACTGGAACCTAAGCTCAGGTTGCTGTCACATGAAGGCCTCTGCTCTATTCAAAGGCACAACACCGAAGACCCGATCGTAAGAAGTTTATGAAGTCCTTGTAGTGCATGAATCAGCAGAAATTTTAAAAAGGTCTTTGTAGTCTTCTCCTCCTTTTCTGTAGTTGTCTTATCTTCGGAGTAACCCAGCACTAAAGAGCCAAAAATCCTCTTTCGTCAAGGATTGAATCCTGTATCATTTTCTTTGTCTGTCTCTTAAGCTACTCTCCCAAATCTACCTCCAAACCCTGGGGAATTTGAAGCCTCCACTCTGACAATCTACAAATCACATCATGTACATAGTAGCAGGCAGCCATTTGATACTGAGGTAAGTGAAAGATCATTTTTTTGACATATTGAATTGGTTTCATGTGTGTCTTTGTAAGGAGGTAAATAAGGGTATTTTTGGATCTGCAGCAGTTAAGTATTTTTGTTTCTATTATTGTATAGTGATGTTTTTCCTCTTTTGAGTATGAATGATTATAAGATGCATGCCTAAGCTTGTTAATTTTTAGAGTTCCATACTTTGCAAACGGTGATAAAATTGTTCATATCGTTATCATGTGGGAGGAGACAGTAAAAGCTATATAGTTCTATGACATAATCATACTAGGATAAGAAATCTGTTATCATATGATAAACTATATCTTAAAATTTAATTATTTAAGTAGCATTACCATCGTAATGTAGTGTGTATGTCATGCACATTAATTGATTATAGTGGGAGAACCAGTTTGTAAGCCTTTGGTAAATCTTATTCTACTGTATAGGTGTTGTGACATTTTTTAGGTCGATGTTTAGGGAATGGTATTTTTTGTTAGATAAATAACAGGTATCCAGATGTCCTTTAAGCAGTTATTACTGAAAGTTTATGAGAGGGTAGAGTTGCATGAGAGTGTAAATTCAAGGCCACCAGGGATGGCTGCAAAATGGAGGTGGGAGAAGAGTGAAGTGTTTCATCAACAAGGAATCAACAGCCACTTAGTGCTTGAATGTGCATACACATCATGGCCTGGTACCTTGATGGACATTTTAGATAAGAGATGGCAGCCTTTTTAATGCTAAACTTGAAACGCCAGAGACTCTTATTCACTCTTATTGTACAAATAAATTCCAGCATTATTGCAAAGATGCACATTATATTATTTACATCCCATTAACCAAGTAAACTTACTACTTGCACTGGTGCATTCCAAAAGGAGATTCAGGATGGTGTTTATAAAATCTGTATAAATATTATATATGACAACAGGGAAACTACCCAGCTCAGCAAACAAGCGCTAAGACACCCTTCACAACAATCTGAACAATGACAGAAAGACATACGAGTCATAATGTAACATCTTACCCAAAAGGTGGCACCTTGGCAGTGCATCTTACTATCTCCACAAAGCTGCAAGACTATTCTAATCTGGGAGCATGAACACAAGAATATTAAGAAAGAATAGAACCCACAACTTCTTCCTCTTAAAGTATCATGTAACAAATATACCCCCGGATTCTGCAAACCTTGCACTGTGCGCAGGATTAGTGCAGGAGCTCCCTCCAGCAGGCAATATGTCTGCTGTGCAATACAGGAACAACCTGTAGGGGCGTGCACAAGCTCTCCTGCACTATTCCTTCATGGACTCAGCCCCTGTATCCAAATTACCCCATTTGCAGGACAAATCCATGAAACTGAGGTGAATTTGCGATCCAGGAAGCTGGAAACCGGCCATGCAGGACTATTGTAATCTGCAGAAATGTACTCTGACAGTAATGGAGTACATTTTTGCAAATTACAAAATGGAGCCATGACAGCTCCTAATAAAGGGTGTATATCATGTATAAAGCATGTCAATGGCCAACTATAAGGCCACTGGCATGAAAAACACTTGGAAAAAAAAAACAACTTTTATTTTTTTTAGCCGATCTCAGCTGTTTAAGCGTAGGGCAGCGGTGCACAAAAGGGATCGGGTGTGGAATAAGAAAATAAACCTAAAATAAGCATTCTAACTAAAATCACTATTCTGCCATTATACTCAATGGCAGTCAGAAGACAACATGGCCAATGAATAGTAGTTGCTAAGGGGGGAGATTCAGTGTGGGACATGTAACTTTGCATTAGCAGGCAATCCTATGCAAATAAGGAGAATGATAATGAATCCCAGATTTCCCCTGCATGCTATACAGGTCCCAACAGTGTAAGAGCAGGAATAGCTTGGTGCAAGCCTAGGAGTTAGCTGACATCTCAGGGGGGTGTCAGGCATACTGTAAGTGGATTAGAGTTCTGTGGCTTAGGTTTGCTCCAAGCTTAGCACAGCTAAGCAAGGGTGTGTGTCTGGGGTTGCCTAGCACTCTTTACATTGCCTAAGTGGGTGTGCATGCCGCACACCGGGTTTTAAAAGGAAAAAAAAGTAAACCAGGAAATAGCAGCTCTGTATACATGTGAGCACTGTGTTTGTGCGGTTCACCCCCGGGCTTAAACAGGAAGGCAGTGGGAAGGGAAAACAGCAGTAGGAAGGTAATCTAGGAGAACTAACATAGCTGGTAGGTGAAATGTATCAGAATCAGCCAATTACATAGGCAGCAGACCAGTCCAGCCCAGAACACTACTATAAACTATGCAAACACCTTTCCATCTGGTTTTTCCTATAATCTACACCACCTGTGTATACAAGCGGGGAAGTTTTAACAAACAAAACAATAAAATTATAGGGGCTGCAGTAGCTATCATACAACAACATGTGGAAGAGGCTTAGGGTGGTGAGGATGTGAATGCTGTTGACCAACCCACAGTGAGGAGATGGAGAAGAGTGTACAGACCCAGGGTAACCTACCAGGGGCTACATGAGCTAGAGATATTGGAGCGCTATAGAGTGGACAGGGACCTCTTACAGCAAATTGTTGAGCTGTGCCGGTGTTAGAAAAATATGTATTTGAACATGTATAAAGTGCTAGCTTAAAAGCAAATAGTATATAATGCATTTTATTCTATTTACAATATGGCAATAAGAATGATTTTACATGCAATTGCTTGAAGCTTTGGAGCTGCAGTGTATTTGAACTCTGACCCTGGCAGTAGCCAGCTCAGCAAACTTATGTTTTTCACTAATGATTATCTGCTGGGTCAGGAAAAATTAAATGTATAAAGCATTGAATATTCTTATTCCTTCCTCTGAGATAATTGACCTTGTGAATGTATCAGAGATAAGACACAGCTGCTAAAGTAAAAGTTGCAAGAAGAACAAAGAAGTATATTACAAGAGTGAACCGACTATTGTATTCAAGCAAGCCTGAGACCTTGGAAGAGTAACATTTACAGAAAGACATTATAACGAACCAGGTGCTTTGCAAGGCTGTATTATTCCCATGGGAAAACTTTTAAAATGTATAACATCAGCTTTTTCTTATGAATAGAATATTGTAGACCATAGTGATGTAGGTGCCCTGTGACTAACCACGTCAGTAAGGTGGGCACAGCTTAAATGTAAGACTATATAAAATTGTGTATTTCCTGCATCATGTCAGACAAAACTCTGTACTTGTATGTTTTTTTGCCTCCTGGTGTACACTAGTAAACTTTTGCATCTGAGCCTCCTGTGTTGTTATCATTTGTTTTTATTTAACAGTTTGGTCCTCCTTGAACCGGAATTCCCTTGGTAAGCTGCAGATCAGAGTGTATCGGTGGTCTAATACTGCGCAGGAGAAGTTACCAAAACGGTTCTTCTTGAAACACAAAGACCTCCGACTGAATTGTCGTCTTGAGAGGCTGGCCACTTTCTGATCTGCGGCCGAAGAGCGGTCTCGAACTGGTTGACCCAGGAGGCTCAGGTAGGAAAATATTTGCCTTTTTTTCTGTTTTAGATCAGGGACTAGGTTACAGTAAATGTCATTGTCAGAGATTTGTTATACAGATCAGGGACAAAAGGAAATTACTGTATATTTTGTCAGAGATCAGGGAAACAGAATAAGGTAGGCAGTTATTCTAGATAAACTGTGTAAGGAACTAAATTACCACGTGGTGAAAAGGGTTACGTAACATTTTTTTTAGAATGGGAAATCAGTGCACTAAAAAATCGCGAGATCCACCCCTAACTGATGACGCAAAATATATGCAATTACAACGGACTGATAATGTAAGGTATTATACAAAATGGGTTAATAAATACGGATTTGATGGTAAATTAAACAAGATTTCATTAGTTAAACTTTTAAAACAGCTTAAATCTGACGCAGAAGGTCAGGCAAACAAAAAACAATAATTAGGCATTCCTCAGGCACACAGGTGGATTGAGAAAGTAAACCGAAGGGAACAGAAAACTAAAAATGCAAAAACATTATTTTTAGACAAAGAGGATAATAATACAGTAATAGCAACGGCCCCTCCCCCTCCGCCCCCTCCAATGCCTTTTTCAGGATATGAAGCAGGAGGACAAGCTGGTCCACCTCCACATTATCCTGAAGTTACAACAGTACTAAAACCATTTGTTAGAGATCCTATTGAAACTAGGTCCCGGACACGTAAAACACTTGGGGACACAGACTTATATCAAATAGGGAAAAATACACTAGAAGAGAGTGAGGAAGAAATCTGTCCACTGATCGAGGTACCAAATCCTCAGGCAGGACAGGAAGGGCAGGACCCAACTCTTCTAGTATATAGACCATGGAAACCGGAAGATATTCGGAAAGCTACAGAGGGAATCCCTCATCCAAAAGTTAATTACACAAAGTTTTTACAAGATTTACAGGGTATGAGACTAAGTTACCACGTGAATGGGGAAGAAGTAGAAAAGGTAGTTAGACAGATTGTGGGTCCAGACTGGCACATGATTTGTGGCACCTGGAATCCTCATAATGCAGAGTTTAAACCACTCCCACATAGTGACGCAAAATTAGACAACAGAGTGAAAGGTCTTACAGACCGAATTTCTGAAAAATGGAAACCTAGAGCAGATTGGATTTGCATTAATCAATGCATACAGCAAGAGAATAAAACTGTAGATGGGTACTATGGTAGATTATTGGAATGTTTCAATAACTATAGTGGTATGGCTATTCCTGAAAATCAGACACATGATACCTCGTATGAACAGCAACTGAAAAATGCGTTTTTGAAAGGTTGCATTGCACCTATCAGTAGCTTTATTACAAAGCATATGATAGATCATCGAACAAGTAGGCTACAAGCCTTACTTGAATATGCCAGACATGCTGAAAGACACTTTAATAGTAAAAAGAAAAAGAAGACACAGGTCTTCACAGCTGAAGACGGAGCAGAGGTCTTTGTAGTACAGTCAGGTAAAAAGGGTAAAAAAAATACCCAGGGAAATAGACAATCTGACAAAAGGTCAGAAGATTTTGAAGAGAAAAAAAAGAAAGGTGAGTGCTTTAAGTGCGGCAAGAAAGGACATTTAGCAAGGGATTGCAGGCTAAATAAAAAGGTGACTACAGAAAATAAAGGTGATGAGGACTGACTATATGATAGTGATGAAAATCAGAAATCATTAGGGAAGGAAAACAAACAAAGGGCAAACGTAAATGTAGTGGAAGGAACAGAGAAAGTGCAAGCAGATGTAGAGGATGAAGAAAGTGAAATTTTAGATTTGGCATTACTGAGCTTGGAGCTCTATTTGGCAGACACAAAACCGGAAGTTACACTTCTGGTGGAAGGAAGGGAAGTGAAATTCTTGTGTGACTCAGGAGCGTCACGAACTTTGATACATCCTTCAAAGTTACCAGAAAATTCTGAATCACCTGACTATATATTAGTGAAAGCAGCAAATGGACAGCTATATAGGGAGCCACTCTCCCATGATATAGCAATAACTGACCCTGTTTCAGGCATGACTCAGAAAAGTAAAATTGTAGTTTCTGCAAAATGTCCAGTAAACTTACTGGGAAGAGATCTTATGCAGATATTTGGCATAGCGGTAGTTCCCACTATGCAGGGTATGGAAGCACAAAGACAAATGGATACTTTTGTGGTGCGACCGGAGGGTGAAACCTTTTACTGGTACAGCCAGGACCTAGTTACGACTGGTCCAGGGGCAGTAACCGAGGAACTGATGAATGTAGCCATCAGTAAGGCCCCCTCCCTTAACACTGACCAACAGCATTTGTTACATTGTACTCTATACTACTGTAGCATGCCAGGACCTGATAAAGAATATGAGCAAGAGTTGTTCAAAATCCTGCTAACAGATTAGTATTACGAACCTTGTATTGGGATACTGAGGGAAACAGTGTGGTAAGCTGTTCACTACCTCAGGAATTCATGACACTGTACAAATCTAATAGACTACCACATGTCAGCTTGACAAAGAATAAGGATGTGAGATGGGCAGACTTAGGAGAAAAAGTAACAAGATGGGAAAAACAAACTGATTTAGAATTATCAGAACAGGGAATACAAAAACAGAAATTGAATTGGCTAACACAGACACATCCAGCTGTACACTTACAAATTAGTGAAGACAGCTGATTAGCATTCTTATTAGAAGAAGAAGAAAAAGCCTTGTGTGATATACCAGATATTCTTTGGTCAACAGGTAAATCAGATGTAGGACTTATTCAAACAGTAGGACCAGTAACTATTACACCAAAATCAGCATTTAGACCACAAAAAAGACAATACCCCTTGAGGAAAGATGCAGAGCAAGGAATCAAGCCTATAATAGCAGCATTACTCAAGAAAGGAGTACTGGTAGAATCTCTTGACTCACCATGTAACACCCCTCTATTTCCTGTTAAAAAAGCAAATGGGGAATGGCGAATGGTACAGAATTTACAAGCTGTAAACAATGCAATAATACCCAGAGCACCTACGGTGCCAAACCCACACACTTTGTTAAATGATTTAAAACCACAACAAAAATATTTTTTACTGTGGTAAATATAAGCAATGCTTTCTTTTCAATACCTATACATCCTGATAGCCAGTATTGGTTTGCATTTACATTTCAGGGTAAAAAATATACCTATACTCGGCTACCACAGGAATATTGTGAAAGTCCAACGATATTTGCACAAGAAATGGCAAGCAACCTGGCAGGGTTTACCCCACCAGGAGGTAGTCAGATTCTACTTTATGTAGATGATATCTTGCTAGCAGCCCCTACCCAGCATCAATGCAGGGAAGATACGATAGCATTACTGAAATTTTTAGCAGCACAAGGACACAAAGTAAACAAAAGTAAGTTACAACTTTGGAGAAAACAGGTTAGATACCTAGGATATGTAATATCCAATGAAGGTAGAATATTAGACGAAGACAGAAAAACAGCGATTTTACAGTCACCTAAACCAGCAACCAAGAAGGAAATGATGTCCTTCTTGGAAACGACTAATTTTTGTCGAAGCTGGATATCAAACTAGGCTTTAGAATCTGCTCCACTGGCTGATTTAATATATAAAACACCAATGGCAGCACAAAATGTATTACAATGGACACCTAAAGCAGAAACAGCTTTCTGCAGACTAAAACAATTGATAGCTTCATCACTAGTTTTAGGACTTCCAAATTACCACAAAAGATTTTTTCAGACAGTAGATTGTAAACAGGGATACATGACGTCAGTTTTGACGCAACAGCATGGGGATAAGCAACGCCCCATAGCTTACTATTCATCACAGTTAGATCCAGTGGCACGATCATTGCCTCACTGTGTGCAAGCAGTAGTCGCAGCTGCAATGGCAGTACAGGCTTCGGCCTCAGTGGTGTTGTTCCACCCTCTCACATTGAGAGTGCCTCATGCAGTCGCGATAATTTTACTGCAAGAGAAAATAGCATATCCATCTCCTGCTAGACATCTTTCATGTATAACCATACTGCTGAGCCAACCTCATATGGTAATTGAATGTTGTACAACATTAAATCCATCAACGTTACTTCCAACTCCTGTGGATGGCACACCACACAGTTGCCTGCAGAAAATTGAGCAAATAACTTTACTCAGACAAGACCTTACTGATATGCCCTTGGATGATGCCGGGGTGACATTTTATGTGGACGGTTCATGCAGAAAAGGTCCTACAGGGAAAAATCTAGTAGGGTATGCAGTAGTTACAGATACAGAGATTTTAGAAGCCCAACCCTTACAGCATAACCTGTCTGCTCAAGCAGCAGAAATGATAGCCTTAACACGGGCTTGTACTCTAGCGAAAGATAAATGTGTGAACATATATACTGACAGTCAGTATGCTTTCTCTACAGTGCATGTTTTTGCACAACAATGGAAAAATAGGGGAATGATAACATCTACTGGCAAACCGATTAATCATGCGCAACTTATTTTGAACTTGTTAGATTCCATTCAGTTACCTACTAAAGTAGCTATTTGTAAATGTTTAGCTCATACAAAACAACAGGATGCAATTTCAAAAGGAAATGCAAAAGCTGATGCAGCTGCGAAGCAAGCAGCCTCAGACTCAGAAACTTTACTTTTAACCGAGAAATTACAACCCTCTGAGATTTTAGATTTAGAAATGTTAAAAACGATGCAGACATTAACTACAAAAGCTGAGAAACAAAAATGGGAGAAACGAGGTGCAATCCTCGAAAATGGACTGTATATCTCCAAAGAGAAAAAAACAATATTGCCGTCTAATTTATTTAGATATGCATCTTTGTTGAGCCATGGGCAGTGCCATGTCTCAACAGGGGGGATGGTACAGTTAGTAAATCGAATATTCCAAACATATGGATTCATAAACTTCACACAAAAATTTTGTGCAGCATGTCATATCTGTAACAAACATCATGCACAAGGAGCATTCAAACCCAAGCAAGGGAGTTTTCCTATACCACCATATCTGTTCCATACTATCTGTATGGATTTCATAGAACTAAACAAATGTGAAGGGAAAAAATAACAAATAAAACTGTTTTGCAGTTGAACTCTTTCAGATAAAAGACAGACCAGACCATTGGAAGCAGTGCTGACCCCAGGGTCCTGGGTTTGGTTGAAGGTCACGAAGAGGAAAAATTGGGTGAGTCCAAAGTGGGAAGGACCGTACCAGGTACTGTTGGCGACGCCTACTGCAGTCAAAGTTGCTGAGAGGTCGTCCTGGGTCCACCTGACGCACTGTAAACCGGTAAAGAATTTTCAGCTTGATAAACATTTTGTGACTGACACACAACAAAGGCAGGATGGCCAAGAGCGAAATGAGTAAAAATACAGATCAACCCCGAAGATATTGTTTAATCATCTTGCTAACTATGCATTTATTGACTATGATTGTGATGACTTTCCTTTTGTTGTGGTTCTTCCTACATATAACCACACAAGTAAAAGTGGAAAAACGTAATGAACTGTCTATAGACTGGCATCCAGACTTTAACACATACCTAGCTATGAAGCGTGTATATGTAGAGACTATGAACATTTCAAATTGCTGGGTTTGTACTGCCATACCAACAGCATATGGAGGACTGTTGATGTCCGCTGTCCCCTTGGGGATAAATGAGACTTGGGAAAATTTACTTTTTGATACAGGTTCTGTAAGATCACAGGACAAAATTGCATTGTATTTGCCTATTACACAGAGGGGAATTGTATGTTTTTATAAGAATAACACACTCCAAGTGGGTTGGAGTAACTGTAACATAACTATATCTTATAAATGCTATATTAAAGCCAAAGATAAAGGCACTGTTTGTAACACAAATTATAATTCATATTTGAGCTTAATGAAAACAACATTAAGTGATGTGCAGAGAAATCCTGTTGTGCATAAACAATTGTCTGTTATAGACAAGAAAATGTTTCATTCAGAACTAACCCGCATCAGTACCAAAGTAGAAAACTGTTATTTTGTTTGTGGAAAAAAAGCATACAAATGGCTACCTGAGAATTGGTCCGGCAGTTGTTTTTTGGGTTATCTGGTTCCGGCTATAAGGCATACTGCAGTATTACCTCTAGGTAAGATACGAAATGTAAGAGATGTAGCCCGAAAACCTGAAGATCCAATCGGAAAACCTGTAAATCCAATGGAAAAAATCGAAGCTGGTTAAAAGAACCATCATTCCATGAAAGATAAAGAAAAATTGACTCATATGGACTTGAGTGACAGTGTTATATCCTGGGCTGGAATATTTCCAGCATATGGAGCAGTCAAATCGATCTGGGAGTTGAGAAAACTGTCGAAGCTTCTCAAAGTAATGAGTAACGCAACTTTTTCTGCTCTCGAACTAGTGACTAATGAACTGAATGCAATGAGAACTGTTGTGCTACAAAATCGAATGGCTCTTGATTAATGATCACCTAGAGGTAATACAGCAGTTATCGGCCATGACTGAACCAGGCCCAAACCCACTGACGAACTTTTTCCAGAGTCTGTTTGGTGGGTGGGGTTCTATCCTAATGAATGTTTTGATTGCTATTTGTGTTGGTCTGCTCCTATTAGGAGCATGTGTCTGTTGTGGGATCCCCTGTATGAAAAGATTAGTCAAAGATTTTGTTGATATATCTGTAACTGAAACTTTGTACCAAGACATTGAATTGGAACTATTGATTCCAGACGAAACTTGTTCCGAAATATAAACTAAATGACTTGCCTAGTTAAAAGTCCTTAAAGGAGAAGGCTAGGAGACGATATAACATTGTTTATGTTTCTGAATAGAATAAAACGTATTAAAAGGGAGGAAAATGTTAGAAAAAATATGTATTTGAACATGTATAAAGTGCTAGCTTAAAAGCAAATAGTATATAATGCATTTTATTCTATTTACAATATGGCAATAAGAATGATTTTACATGCAATTGCTTGAAGCTTTGGAGCTGCAGTGTATTTGAACTCTGACCCTGGCAGTAGCCAGCTCAGCAAGCTTATGTTTTTCACTAATGATTATCTGCTGGGTCAGGAAAAATTAAATGTATAAAGCATTGAATATTCTTATTCCTTCCTCTGAGATAATTGACCTTGTGAATGTATCAGAGATAAGACACAGCTGCTAAAGTAAAATTTGCAAGAAGAACAAAGAAGTATATTACAAGAGTGAACCGACTATTGTATTCAAGCAAGCCTGAGACCTTGGAAGAGTAACATTTACAGAAAGACATTATAACAAACCAGGTGCTTTGCAAGGCTGTATTATTCCCATGGGAAAACTTTTAAAATGTATAACATCAGCTTTTTCTTATGAATAGAATATTGTAGACCATAGTGATGTAGGTGCCCTGTGACTAACCACGTCAGTAAGGTGGGCACAGCTTAAATGTAAGACTATATAAAATTGTGTATTTCCTGCATCATGTCAGACAAAACTCTGTACTTGTATGTTTTTTTGCCTCCTGGTGTACACTAGTAAACTTTTGCATTTGAGCCTCCTGTGTTGTTATCATTTGTTTTTATTTAACAGCTGGCCACGCCTGACACACAGAACTAACAGAGGGGAACCCATCCCAGTGGATACCAAGGTATGTGTAGGCCTAAGAATACTAGCTACAGGTACCTTCCAAAGGCCAACTGGGGATATGATGGGGATTTCACAGGCATCAACATCCGGGGTACTCCACTAGTTCCTGGATGCCATGTCAGCACATGCCGGTGAGCATGTATATTTCCCCAACACCTGTGAGACATTGGCCAGCAATATGCAACTGTTCCACCAAATAGCAGAATACCCTGAGATAGTGGGTGGTATAGACCACATGCACATACACATCAAAGCACCACCCAGTGAGCGGGGTATTGTCTACATCAACCACAAGGGCTTCCCCTCAATTAGCTGCCAGGTCGTGTGCGATGCCCAGGGCATAATAATGAATGTGTGTGCTGGCTGCCGAGGAAGCTCTCATGATTCCCACATCTGGCATCTGATGCAGCTGTACCAGAGATTTGCCAATGTTGACATCCCTTATGGTCACCTGGTGGGGAATGCTAGTTATGCACTGGAGCTGTGGCTGATGACACCCATCAGAAATGCACACACACCTGAACAAGAACTCCATAATGAGGCATACGCACAGACCAGAATTATAATAGAGCATCTGCCAGATTCACGATGGCTTGCACGGAGTGTACGAGTAGAGTAAGTCTCCATGCAGCCATCATGTCCGATGAGCGATCCAGGAGCAGCTTGTAGGGGCGTGTAAGAGAGCTCCTAAAATGTCTCCTACATGGACAGGGCTGGGATATGCAAATTACCTCACTTGCAGCCGAAAGGCATGCAAATGAGGTAAATTTGTGATCCAGGAAGCACACACCTGTCCGAGTAGGAGCCGTGTTAGCTGCAGAAATGTACTCATTTGACAACTGAGTACCATTCTGCAAATAGCACAATGGAGCCTTGTCAGCTCCAAATAAAGGTTGCATATGGTTGAGGAAGCATGCCAATGGCCAAATATACGGCCAATGGAAGTGTTCCCAGATGCAAAATTAAAATAAAAATACTTTTTTTTTTCGGCGATGTCCGATGTTTAAGCGTAGCGCAGTGCCGCGCAAACGGGGTGCGCTAAAAAAATCATAAAATAAGAAAATAAAAGCCACAAACATGGAATCTATGAAAATTGTTAGATTACAATGTAAGGGAATAGCAGGCTGAAGACAACATGGCCACCGAGTAGGGGTTGCTAAGGGGAGAAGCCCAGTCTAAGACATGTAACCAAGCATTAGTAGGCAATCCTATGTAAATGAGTGTTAGGATAGTGAATCGCACTTTTACATAGCAAATGAGCACAGTCAGTGGAGTGTAGGAGTAGGATATGGGGAGTAACAGAGTAGGAGATAGGTGACATCACAAGGGGGGTATGTATGAAAGTAGTGAAGCTCATAGGAGCAGAGTGGCATGTGTCAGCTGTCAGTTAGACATCATGGAAAGAGGTGTGGCAACAGGTAGGCCAGGGAAAGCCAAGAAATGGAAGGTGTATACTGTGGATAACACCAAAGTTTCTTGCTGAGTGGGTATGCGCGCGTGTGCGCGCCTGTAAACCCGAGTAAGATAGAGTGCGTGCGTGAAAGCTGAGTGCGCGCGTGTAAGCCAGAGTAAGCATGTATAAGGCTGTTTAAAGACATGTAAGCTCATTTGTGCTGAAGTGTGCGCGCATTTTAACCCAAATAAGCAAGTTTTAGTCCGTCTAAGCATGTGTGCGCGTGTGTGAGCATGTTTGCCCTTGTATGCGTGTCGCTCCCCCTGAGGAAACAGAAAGGAAAAAGGAAGCACAACAAATAGTAGGAAGCTACCAGGGAATACTAGTAGAGCTAGCAGGTGAAAACAATCATGATCAGGCATTTACACAGGCAGAACACTAGCCCAGCCCAGCACTTAAAACTCTGCAAACAACAGTGCAGTTTGTTTCTCTCAAGAGACTGCAACACTGGAGTAAGCTTCTAGAAGTGAAAACTGAAAATGTTTCACTCAGACAAAAAATGCTAGGGGCTGCCATTGCTGTTATAAGGCGACATATGCAACATGCTGAAGGTGGTGACAATGTAAATGCTGCCGAACAACCCACAGTGAGGAGACAGAGAAGAGTGTACAGGCCCAGGGTCACCTACCAGGGGTTACATGAGCTGGAGATAGTGGAGCGCTATAGAGTGGACAGAGACCTCCTGCAGCAAATTGTTGAACTGTGCAGGCCACGCCTCACACAATGAACCAACAGAGGGGAACCCATCCCAGTGGAAACCAAGGTATGTGTTGGCCTAAGAATACTAGCAACATGTACCTTCCAGAGACCAACTGGTGATATGATGGGGATATCACAGGCATCAGCATCCAGAGTACTGCACCAGTTCCTGGATGCCATGTCAGCACATGTCAGTGATCATGTATATTTCCCCAATTCCCGTGAGGTATTGGCCAGCAATATGCATCTCTTCCGGCAAATAGCAGAATACCCTGAGGTAGTGGGTACAATAGACTGCATGCATATACGCATCAAAGCACCAGCCGGTGAGTGGGGTAGGGCCTACATTAACTGCAAGGGCTTCCCCTCCATCAACTGCCAGATTGTGTGTGATGCCCAGGCATAATAATGAATGTGTGTGCTGGCTGCCCTGGAAGGTACCATGATTCCCATATCTGGCATCTGATGCAGCTGTACCAGACATTTGCCAATGGGGACATCCCACATGGTCACTTAGTGGGGGATGCTGGCTATGCACTGGAGCCATGGCTGATGACACCCATCAGAAACGCACACACACCTGAACAGGAATGCCATAATGAGGCACATGCACAAACACGAAATGTAATTGAGCATGTGTTTGAGTTGCTCAAGTCACGGTTCCGGTGCCTGGACACATCTGGTGGAGCCTTGCAATACTCACCAACTACATGTACCCAAATTGTCATGGTATGTGCTATGCTACATAATATGATTCTGCGAAAACAGCTGCAGCAGGACCAGCATAGGCCTGGGCCAAACAGCCCCCACCTTTGCCAAGGCCATCACAGGCAGAGTGTGACTCGGAGGAGGAACAACCTGAGCCTGCCCCAGTAGACAGAAGGAGGAGTGCCCAGTATGCCTTGGCCTTGGCAAAGAGGCAACTCATAGCACATACACTGGCTCAGTAGGAACCCTGGAAATTATACCTCTCTCTGACTCCCACATATAGTGAAAGGGATGCCTAAGTTGACACAACCTGCTTTCAAACATGTGCAGTGAGTGTAGCATGTGCATCTGACATAGGCAGCCCTGCAGCACCACCTGAGGCATGATTGCCATGTGTTAAGCAATGTAAGGTAGTGCTAAACAGCATTTACCACCATGTAGTATATGCAAACTTGATGACCTTGAGTATCATCCTACCCTCACCAAACATGATGCCACAATATGAAGACAAGATGATCGATTACAACAATTGGCTTAAGTATTGGTGTCAGTGAAAGGGGATCCAATGCCTGTCAGCCTGGGATGACATGCTTGACAAGACATGATGCTTCACTAGGGATGGCTTTCACCTGTCACCTGTGGCCTTTTGGATATTTCCAAAAGCTCTTGTCACCCCCATAGTGCCTTTTTTAGGTAAGGCTCAAAAGACAAACCCACCTCCATAGGTATCACAAGGGATAAGAAACTGGAAGTAATGCTACTCAATGCCAGAAGTCTAAACTGCAAGATGCATGCACTCCAAACTCTCCTCAGCATGGAGAATGTTGATATCTGTGCAGTAACAGAAACATAGTTCAAGGCTCCCAAGAGCACCCTAGCACTAACAGGTTACCCATCATACCATGCTTTACAGCTGCAAAACATGGAACAAACTACAAAAGGAGGGTGAGTATCAATATTTGTCAAAGATACCCACACCCCCAGGTTTGTGGCACAGCATGAAGCATCAGAGACTATCCATGTGCAACTAACAGTGGGTAAAACCACCTTCCAGTTCATAGCCTGCTACAGACCACCCTCCTAAACCCAGGAATCACACTTGGCTGACTGGAGAACACATGAAAATATGAAGGTCTCCCCAAACACCATTATATTGGGTGACTTCAACTACCCAAACATAGACTGGGAGCATTACCCTAGCTGCAACACCCTAGCCCAAAGGTTCCTAGAATTTATAAACTCAAATGCTATGGAACAACTTGCTACCACTCCCACAAGAGGGGAAAACATACTGGACCTGATCATCACCAACATGGGGACTCTATGCCCAAGACCAGAAGTGTATCCCTCACAGGTAAGATCAGACCATAGAGTAATCTCACTGGATATTCACATCCTGACCCCAGTCCATGGCCAGAAAACCACAGTGAAAAATTTTCACTAAAGCAAATGTCACACTCCTCAAAACCGAGGTAGAATCCTTCACAGCCCCTGTGCCTGTGGAAAATACGGCCCAGACCTCAGAACCCTTTATAAACACATTCTATGAACACCTTCAGGAATGCATGGATCATGCAATCCCAAATAAAACCAAGATCCAATCCTCCAAAGGCAGGCACCCTGTCTGGTGGACCCCAGCCATAAAAAAACATACAATACAAGGAGGAAGCTACTATATGACAGAGCAAAATCTCAAAAAGGGAAGGCATCTCTGATCAGTATTATTGAAAACTACGGCCACACATAAAATCGTCTAAGGCCATCTTTGAGATAACAATTGTACAGGACACTAAGGATAATCACAAGGCTTTCTTTAGTTATGGTAGGAACCTGGGTGGGAATTCCCAGATATGCTCAGAATTAGTCCAAAATGACAAACAATACACCAAACCCACAGACATTGCCAACATCCGAGCTGACAGGTTCAGTGCAAAATTCTCCCCCGCTTCCCAACAAAAGGGCAAATATCTATCCCAGCAGTGTGCTGGCCCCCTGACATATCAGATGCTCAGGTAACAGCTAGCCTCTCCAAAGCAAAACACACAGCATCAGTGAGACCAGACAGTGTCCTGGGCTGTGTCCAACATGAACCCCAAGAAGAATTGAACACAAACATAAAACCCCTGTTCAATCTCAGCCTTACCACAGGATATGTACCCAAAGTGCAGTGTACAGCAACAGTGGTCCCTCTCCACAAAGGTGGTGCCTCAATGGATACTGCAAACTACTGCCCCAGAAGCCTGACTAGCTTGGTCTGCAAAGCTATGGAAAGGATCATCATGGACCTCAGAAATAAAGATATTGGGGACCTACAGACACTGGATCCTACCCAGTTTGACTTTGTTAAGAGCAGATCCTGCCTCTTAAACCTGGCTGAGTCATTTGAAACAGTCACCAAGGCCATTGACGAGGGGAAGGTGGTCCACACAGCCTTCCTGGACCTCGCAAAAGCCTTCCATACAATACCCCACTTGGTCATTATAGATAAGCTCACCAGCTTCAATATAAACCCCTATGTCACTAGATGGGTTGCAAACTGGCTCAAGGACAGAACCCACATGGTCAGAAATGCTGGAGCCATGTCAGACCCCAAACCAGCTACAAGTGGCATCCCACAAGGCTCAGTCCTGGGACCTCCCTTGTTTGGTATATATTTCTCGGAGGTACAGGCCAACACAGAAGGATTGTGGTTGAACAAGTTTGCAGATGACTGCAAACTGGGTTCCATAATCGACCCTCCAGCTGATACAAGCATCCTCCAAAAGGGCCTCATAGAAACAGACAACTGGTGCCAGAGCCATGTCCTCAAGCTAAATGCAAATAAAGTGTATAGTCATCCCCTTTGGCAAAAACTAAGTGCCCACAAATTACCACATAGGTTGAAACCCATTAATTATGGAAGAAGTGATAAGGGACCTGGGGACTCAAGTTGATAGCAATCTCTCATTTGACAACCACGTGGCCAAAGTGTTTAGAAAACATTTCATATAGCCCACCTAATCATGAAGGTATTCACATCTAGATCAGGGAAGGTCATCGTGCCTCTTTACTCATCCCTCATCAGGCCCATAATTGAGTACAATGCCCCTTGTGGGATGTACCTTATCAGACACCTGCAGCAGCTGGAAAGACCACAAAAGTACCTCACCAGGAGGATCAAAGGGCTCAAACACATGCCATTTGCTGCCCGGTTAAAGAAATTGCAGCTCCACTCAGTGGCATACCGCCTGCCCAGAGGTGATCTGTGCCTGATGTATAAAGCCATGTCCAACCTGGAATCAATGGACATGCTGCACCTTGGAAAATCAGAATCCCATCAAGCTACACGCTCAAGAGACCTGAACCTCAGGACTGAAATAAATTGGACATGCTGGAGCAACAGATTCATAACCCAGAGGCTCTCTCCACTCTTGAGTAAACTCCCACTCCAGGTTAGCCAGAGTCCCTCATTGACTCTCTTCAAGAGGAATCTTGATGAGTGGATGGGAGATTGTAGGTTTACCCTGGGTATCACTTCTATGTCACTGTTAGACAGAGGCAAATAATACTAACTTTGAAAAATGTCATGGCAAACTCCACTTAAAATGTGTGTTGAAAGCCAAATACACTCTGGCTAGGATTATAAATGCCCTAGGGAAGATAGCCTAGTATGAACCTATGAACAGAATCACACACACCAACTAGTACAACTGTGGTCAATGTGGAGTAATGTTTGGCAATGTCCACCCAAGTTGGTGAATACACAGCAATGTCGGACAAGTCTGGTTTAAGTAGGCCATAGCTGAACAAAATGCAACACGCTCATAGTTGCCCAACTGGCCCTTAACCAGTCTGGTCTGCTCAGTATGAACATTTAAAGCAGTGATGGGATTCAAACCCATGATACTGTGCACCATAGTGAAAGCACTGAACCAGTACACCATGACAGCATTGCAGTGTTCAGCCAGTATGAAAGAATGTTGACAAGTCTTTGCAAACTATCCCATGGAAATCCTACAGGCACAGCACAATCCCTGTTGAGTTATGACACAAAGGAGTCTGGCAGTAAGAACACAACATGACTTCCAACACACACAGTATAAATGTCAATATTGGTCATGTTCACACACAGCAGATCACAACATATGGAAAGGTCACACTGGGCATGCTCACACACTTGGATAAATGAGACATATGTCAGGCAACAAACCATGGAAAGAAGCCTGAACTGGGCATGCTCACACACTTAGGCCATGTCTGAGTATAGCAGTCGGCCACACATATCTGGCAGCTGTATGTGTTAAGCCAGGAACCTCCCACGATCCAGCAATCTGCCCTGTGCACACAGTTAAATGACAACAGACACATATATTAATATACTGGAACCCTGTCATGGTCAAACATGTTACGCAGATACACAAGTTGTTCATAGAAACTGGGAAAGCTATGGCAATAAAGACCTGCAAACAGTATCAGCAACAAATATTGTGCATCCCCAACATAAACATAGGTGCAGAGGTCAATACTAGGCTGTCTGCCCTAGGGAATTCATAAGCCTAGGCAGAGTGTATTTAGCATCCGCCTCCCCAGTAGAGTAGCCTACTGTGCCTCTGTAAAGTAGGTCACAGAAGGCACCCTTTAAGGCTAGTTTGCTGTGCCTCTGTTAAGCAGGGACACAGCGGAGATCCCAGGGGTGAATTTGCAATTTTCCATCCATGCGGCTGGATTTTGCTGGAAGAGGGTTGGCAAGGGGCTATGTCTAACTTTAATTGGGATTCAATTCCAGAGTGAGGGGAGCCTCTGAGTAATGAATCTGTCCCTGCAGCATGTCCTATTTAGTTTTGTGCTGAGGTTTAAGTCCCTGGAGTGTGTAGCTCTAAGGGTCTTGGATGTTATGAGGTGGAGCATGTCCATTACTTCTGGGTGTGACATGGCTGTGTACATCAGGCATAGATTACCTCTGAGTAGGCATTAAGCAACTGAGTAGAGCTGGAGATCCTTTAGTTGAGCTGCATAGGACATCTGTGTGTAGCCCATGATCTTCTTGGGGAGGTACTGTTGTGGACACTGCAGTTGCTGCAGGTGTTGGTTAAGGTACACCCCAAAAGGGGCATTGTAGTCAAACATGGGCCTGATGAGTGACTAGTAGAGGGCCACAATGACCTCCCATGATCTACATGCAAACCCCCATGTGATAAGGAGGGCTATATAAAGGTCTTTGCAATGACTCTGTCAATGTGATTAGCAAAGGAGAGGTTACGGTCTATGTTGGTCCCCAAATCTGTAAATACATCTTCTGTACTTAATGGATTACCACTTATGTGGTGATTTGTGTGCACCTTGTTTTCCCCAAAGGGGATGACTATGCATGTCTTAGCATTTAGCATGAGGCCATGGCTCTGGCAACAAGCATCCATCTCTGTGAGACCCTTATGGAGGAAGCATGTGTCAGCTGCAGTGTTGCTTATGGCCCCCGGTTAGCAGTCATCTGTGATGTTTGTTAGACATAATCCCCCCGTGTTAGTCTGAACCTCAGAGACGTACATACCGAACAGGACAGGTCCCACAACTGAGCCCAGTGAGACACCATTTGTAGCTGGTCTGGAATTGGATATGGCACCTGCAATTCTGACCATGTGGGTTCCATCCCTGAGGCAGATAGCAACACATTTAGTGATACAGGGGTTGATATTTAAGCTGCTAAGCATATGTATGATGCCTGAGTGGGGTATTGTGTTGCAGGCTTCTGCAAGGTACAGGTAGACTGTGTGAACTACCTTGCCCTCATCCATGGCTTCAGTAACCATTTCAAAGATATGAACTATGTGTAAGAGGCAAGATCTGCCCTTAACAAAGCCGAATTGTGTATGATCCACTGTCTGGAGGCTCACAATGTTTTTGATTATGACTTCCATGATAATATGCTCCATAGCTTTTTCTACCACACTAGTCAGGCTTATGGGGTGATAGTTCCTGTGGTCCGTTGTGGCACCGCCTTTGTGGAGTGGGAGCACTGTATCTGTATGCCATTCTCAGGGAACATATCCTGTAGTAAGGCTAAGTTGGAACAGTGACTTAATGTGAGTGTTCAGTTCTACTCAGAGCTTGTGTAGGACGCAGCCTGGGACACTGTCCGGTCCCATACATATGCTGTGTTATTTGCTGTGGAGAGGGCACCTTTCACCTGTGTATCTGTGATGTCAGGGAGGTTACATTCATTTGGGATGGGCATCTGTACTCTTGGGGGGTAAGGGGGGGGCGTTTGTGCAGACTCTGTCTGCCAGGGTGTAGGCTATGTCCATAGGTTTGGCATATTTTGTGCTATTATGCAACAATTCAGAGCATATCTGGGTTGTTTCCATACATATTCCTGACATAACTAAAGAAGGCCTTGTGATTATCTGTAGTGTCTGGTCAATTTCACTGTCAAAACATGCAAGTGATGATTATATGAGGGATTGAAGTGTCTTGCCAATACTGTGCAGTGATGTCCTCCCTCTGTGGGATATTGCTCTGTTATGTAGCAGCGTCCTCCTTCTGTTGCACAGCTTATCTATGGCCGGGGTCAACCAGACAGGTCTCCTGTTTTGGAGGAGTCATGGTTTTATTTGGGATAGCATGATCAATGCATACCTGCAGGTGCTCATACAATGTGTTTGTAAAGGATTCTGCAGATTGGGCTGTATTATCCTCCAGCACGGGGCCTTTGAAGTATTCCACCCCAGTCTTCACAAGTGCAAAGTCTGCTTTTGAGAAATTCTTTACAGTGATTTCCTTGGCTGGGGGTGGGGATGGGATATGGATGTCCAGGGAAAGTTGTTTATGGTCTGATCTTAACAATGAGGGTTCTACCTCTGGTGTGGAACATAGAGTCCCCATGTTGGTGAAGATCAGGTCCAATATGTATTCCCCCTTGTGGGTGTGGTGACTGGTTGTGTCATAGTACATGGATCCACAAATTGTAGTGGCTGTAGGGTGATGTTGTTGAGGGCCTGAGTAGTATCCCCAGTCAATATTTGTGTACCTGAAGTCAACCACTAAAATGGTGTGTGTGAAGACCTTCATATCCTACACTGTTCCCAGGAAAGCCGAGTGTGGTTCCTGGGTATGGGGGGTGGGCGGGGTCTGAACTACACACCAAACCAAAAGGCAGTTTTGCACAATGGTAGTTGTATATGTTTGGCCTGTCATGCTTAGTGCAGTGGTACCAACCCAGAGGTGTGTGTATCTGTGATGTATATGGATACACCCCCTACTTGTGTTGTGTGTTAGAAGTCCTGTGGTCACGAAGCATGGTATAGAACATAACCTGGCAGTGCCAGTGTGCATATGTGACCCTGAACTAGGCATCTGTTAATGCACAGATATTGTTATCCCCCATACTGAGGGATAGTAAAATATGTACATTCCTCTTTGGAAAGACTGATGATGTCAGCACCCTATAAATACAGCAGGAGAAACAAAATCATCCAGTAATGTGAATAGTGAGCTGTGCTAATGTGTCTCTCTCAAGTATCATAACATAGTTAGGTAGGGGGTTTAAATCCTGCAAACGCTGTGTGTGGTGGCAGGGGGGTGTGTACACTAAAAGATGTACATTCCTCTTTGGAAAGACTGATGATATCTGCACCCTATAAATACAGCAGGAGAAGAAAAATCATTCAGTAATGCAAATAGTGCGCTGTGCTAATGCGTCTTTCTTAAGTATTATAACATAGTTAGGTAGGGGTTTGGATCCTGCAAACGCTGTGTGTGTGTGTGGTGACAGGGGGGTGTGTATGTATGCAATTCTCTGTGAAAAGAATGCCCTTTTTGAAGAGTGGGATAACACACTAAAAGATGTACATTCCTCTTTGGAAAGACTGATGATGTCAGCACCCTATAAATACAGCAGGAGAAGGGAATCAACCAGTAATGCGAAAAGCGTGCTGTACTAATGCATCTCTCTTAATTATCATATCATAGTTAGTTAGGGGTTTGAATCCTGCAAACACTGTGTGTGTGTGTGTGTGTGTGTGTGTGTGGTGGCAGGGGTGTGTGTATGCATGCAATTCTCTGTGAAAAGGAATGCCTTTTTGAAGACTGGGATAACACACTAAAAGATGTACATTCCTCTTTGGAAAGACTGATGATGTCAGCACCCTATAAATACAGCAGGAGAAGAAAAACTCATCCAGTAATACGAATAGCACGCTGCGCTAATGCGTCTCTCTCAAGTGTCATAACGTAGTTCAGTAGGGGTTTGAATCTTGCAAACACTGTGTGTGGTGGTAGGGGGGTGTGTGTATGTATGCAATTTTCTGTGAAAAGAATGGCCTTTTCAAAGACTGGGATAACACACTAAAAGATGTACATTCCTCTTTGGAAAGACTGATGATGTCAGCACCCTATACATACAGCAGGAGAAAGGAAATCATCCAGTAATGTGAATAGCACGCTGTGCTAATGCATCTCTCTCAAGTATCATAACCTAGCTAAGTAGGGGTTTGAATCTTGCAAATGACATGTGTTTGTTAATGTGTTTTGCTTTTATTATTGTATGACATATTATTATAACAGTAATTTCAATGCACACATCAGGTATGTGTGTGCCACATACAGATATAGGTTCATAGGTTCATACTAGGCTATCTGCCCTAGGGCATTTATAAGCCTAGCCAGAATGTGTTTGGCTTTCGCCATCCATTTTAAATTTATTTTGCTATGCCCCTTTTCGAGGTTAGTATACTGTGCCTCTGTCTAACAGCTTCACAGAAGTGATACCCGGGGTAAACCTACGATCTCCCATCCACTCATCAAGATTCCTCTTGAAGAGAGTCAATGAGGGACTCTGCCTAACCTGGACTGGGATTTTATTCCAGAGTGAAGGGAGCCTCTGGGTTATGAATCTGTCCCTCCAGCATGTCCTATTTATTTCAGTGCTGAGGTTCAAGTCTCTCGAGCACGTAGCTCGATGGGATTTGGATTTTCTGAGGTGCAGCATGTCCATTAATTCCGGGTTGGACATGGCTTTATACGTCAGGCACAGATCGCCTCTGAACAGGCGGTATGCCACTGGGTAGAGCTGGAGTTTCTTTAACCGGCAGCATATGGCATCTGTTTGAGCCCTTTGATCCTCTTGGTGAGGTACTTTTGGGGTCTTTCCAGTTGCTGCAGGTGTCTGGTAAGGTACATCCCAAAGGGCATTGTACTCAATTATGGGCCTGATGAGGGATGAGTAAAGAGGCACGATGGCGTCCCTGATATAGATGTGAATCCCTTCATGATTAGGTGGGCTATATAAAATGTTTTCTAACCACTTTGGCCACGTGGTTGTCAAATGAGAGATTGCTATCAACTTGGGTCCCCAGGTCCCTAATTACTTCTTCTGTACTTAATGGATTACCACCTATGTGGTAATTTGTGGGCACTTTGTTTTGCCAAAGGGATGACTATACACTTTTTGGCATTTAGCTTGAGGCCATGGCTCTGGCACCAGTTGTCTGTCTCTATGAGGCCCTTTTGGAGGATGCTTGTGTCGACTGAAGAGTCGATTATGGCGCCCAGTTTGCAGTCATCTGTGAACTTGGTCAGCCACAGTCCTTCCGTGTTGGCCTGTACCTCCGAGAAATATATACCGAACAAGAGAGGTCCCAGGACTGAGCCTTGTGGGACACCACTTGTAACTGGTTTGGAGTCTGACATGGCTCCAGCAATTCTAACCATGTGGGTTCTGTCCTTGAGCCAGTTTGCAATCCATCTAGTGACATAGGGGTTTATATTTAAGCTGGTGAGCTTATCTATAATGCCGAGTGGGGTATTGTATCGAAGGCTTTTGCGAGGTCCAGGTAGGCTGTGTGGACCACCTTCCCATCGTCAATGGCCTTGGTGACTGTTTCAAAGAAATCAACCAGGTTTAAGAGGCAGGATCTGCCCTTAACAAAGCCGAACTGGGTAGGATCCAGTGTTTGTAGGTCCCCAATATCTTTATTTATGAGGTCCATGATGATCCTTTCCATAGCTTTGCAGACCAAGCTAGTCAGGCTTATGGGGCGATAGTTTCCAGGATCCGTTGAGGCACCACCTTTATGGAGAGGGACCACTGTTGCTGTACACCACTCTTTGGGCACATATCCTGTAGTAAGGCTGAGATTGAACAGTAGTTTTAGGTTTGGGTTTAGCTCTTCTTGGAGTTAATGTAGGACGCAGCCTGGGACACCATCTGGTCCCATTGATGCTGTGTTTTTTGTTTTGGAGACTGGCGGCTCTTACCTGAGCATCTGAGATGTCAGGGGGCAGCACTCTGCTGGGATAGATATTTGCCCTTTTGGTGGGGGAGTTTGCGCTGAACCTGTCAGCTAGGATGTTGGCAATGTCTGTGGGTTCGGTGTATTTTTTGTCATTTTGGACTAATTCTGAGCATATCTGGGAATTACCACCCAGGTTCCTAACATAACTAAAGAAAGCCTTGTGATTATCCTTAGTGTCCTGTGCAATTTTTCTCTCGAAGCTAGCCTTAGACAATTTTATGTGTGCCCGTAGTTCTTTGCTAATACTGATCAGTGATGCCTTCCCTTTTTGGGATTTTGCTCTATCATTTAGTAGCTTCCTCCTTCTATTGTATAGTTTGTTTATGGCTGGGGTCCACCAGACAGGACGTCTGCCTTTGGAGGATTGGGTCTTGGTTTTATTTGGGATCGCATGATCCATGCATTCCTGAAGGTGTTCATAGAATGCGTTTATAAAGGATTCTGCGGTCTGGGCTGTATTTTCCACAGGCCCGGGGGCTTTGAAGGATTCCACCTCAGTTTTGAGGAGTGTGAAATTTGCTTTAGAGAAGTTTTTCACTGTGGTTTTCTGGGCAGGGGGTGGGGTCGGGATGTGAATATCCAGTGAGATTAGTTTATGGTCTGATCTTACCAGTGAGGGATACACTTCTGGTCTGGAGCATAGAGTCCCCATGTTGGTGATGATCAGGTCCAGTATGTTTTCCCTCTTGTGGGAGTGGTAACAAGTTGTTCCATAGCATTTGAGTTTATAAATTCTAGGAACCTTTGGGCTAGGGTGTTGGAGCTAGAGTAATGCTCCCAGTCTATGTTTGGGTAGTTGAAGTCACCCAATATAATGGTGTTTGGAGAGACCTTCATATTTTCCAGTGTTCTCAGGAAGGCCGAGTGGGGTTCCTGGGTTTGGGAGGGTGGTCAGTAGCAGGCTATAAACTGGAAGGCAGTTTTACCCACTGTTAGTTGCACATGGATATTCTCTGATGCTTCATGCTTTGCCACCAACCTGGAGGTGTGGGTATCTTTGATGAATATCGATACTCCCCCTCCTTTGTGGTTCGGTCCAAGTTTTGGGGCCGAAAAGCATGGTATGAGGTATAACCTGGTAGTGCTGGGGTGCTCTCGGGAGCCCTGAACCAGGTTTCTGTTACTGCACAGATATCGATGTTCTCCATGCTAAGGAGAGTTTCGAGTGCGTGCATCTTGAGGTTTAGACTTCTGGCGTTGAGTAGCATTACTCTTAGTTTCTTATCCTTGTGATACCTATGGAGGTGGGTTTGTCTTTTGAGCCTTGCCTAAAAGGCACTATGGGGGTAGCAAGAGCCTTTGCCAATATCTGAAAGCCCAGGGGTGACAGGTGCAAGCCGTCCCTAGTGAAGCATCATGGCTTGTCGAGCATATCATCCCAAGCTGACAGGCATTGGATCCCCTTTGAATGACACCAGTACTTAAGCCAATTGTTGAAATTGATCATCTTGTCTTCATATTGTGGCATCATTCTTGGTGAGGGTAAGATGCTACTCAAGGTCAGGGTCATACCGGCCTGGGCTACATGCTCAGAGAGCTCCTTTATGTCTCTTTTCATGTAGTCCAGGGAGGTACGTCTCAGGTCATTCACACCAGCATGGACAATGACTGAGTCATATTTGTACTTGCCTTGGAGTGACCTGAGTGCTTGTGTTATGTGGCGGATCCTAGCGCCCGACAGGCTGCTCAGCCTGGTGAGTGGGACGTCAGTGTGCCTGACAATAGAGTCACCTATTACAAGTTTATCAGGTGTGTTGTTTAGTCTTAAGGGCTGTGACTGGCACACTGGCTTTGTGAGATATGTGTTGCACGTGTTTTGTTTTGGGGTAGCGGCTGCTTGGGTGTCTGCTTTGGAGGTCTTTGCTGCTTCGGCAGATCTTTATTTAGAGCCTCCGAGTATGTTTTTGTGTGATTATGTGTTTGGTTTGCTGTCGTGGTAGGTCTATGTGAGACTGGAATTGTAGTGAGTGTGGTTTCCTTCTCCTCCTGACTGGTTATGCCAGTACTGAGTTGAAAGAGCTTAGCCTCCAGTTTGGCTATATGGTTGCATCTCTCACATGTGTTGGAATTTGTTGGGAGGAGGAGAGGGTTGTCTGTGTACATGAGGCAGTTGTAACATTGCCTCAAGATTCCCAGATTCACCAGCTGGACCGGAGAGGAGATTGACAACTGACCTTTGGACATGCTAGAATAATAATGGGAATTCCTTAATAATTGAAAACCAGGGCCAGTGGGGAGTGAGGCTGTAGTGCTTTTAATTTTTAGTGCTGACTTATATAATTGCTTTAGTGAGCAAGTGCCAGGTAACTTAAGTGCAATGTGTTACAGGTAACTTAAATGCAAAAATGACAAACAGTAACTTTCTTTCAAGTGAAACAAGGAAATAAGTACAGTAAGCAATGCAGATATCACTAGTGATCCCTGTCACCTTTAATAGTTCCTATGTGTGAAGCCTGCCTCATATGATTACAGTTGTTACCTTTGCCAGCATGTGCCGCAGCTTACCAGACCTTAGGCCATACATGTATGTTGGTGACAATGCAGGCTACTGCAGTGATCTGTGTCCTAGGCCAACTATGTGACACACACCCATGAAAGCTTTGATAGATTAATGTGAGTGAGGGTTCATGTCTGGAGTATATGTCAGACATGTTAAAACGCAGCAAAGTCTGTGAGTGATGGACATCCAGTGTAAGTGTATGGCAACTGTTGCCGATATGCATACAGACACCTTCTTGCTTGGGTGATACACCGAGGGACTGCAGAATACCTTTGGAAATGTGAATATCACAGGATAGACAAGATAACACTTGTCCACATGTACACACCATTACCTGTTCTACATGATGGGTGCTACCACCTACATGGTACTGTTGGAATACTATGTTAACTACATGCCGATGACAATGCTACAGTTGCGTTACAGTAATACAGCATGGCTTGGACAACAGGTATCTGTCTGTATGATACCCTAGTGGTGGTTAGGTGTGTCATGTGTAGAATGCATTGTAGGCCACTGTATGCATTTGCAGTCGTGGATGGACATATCCATAGTGTGTTGACATGTACATGAGACTGCTATATGCCAAAGAGTATTGTTCCCAGGGATGTGTGGGGCTCAGTAAGAATGGTTACTGGTATAGTGTAGTACTGCAGGGATATCCCTGACACCAGGTTCCTACATCTGTGTATCAGTTGAGGAGACACCATGTAATGACCACGGAATGTCAGGCTATGTAGGCTGTGTATAGTACCAGAATGCAGACCATTGACATTTGGAAACCGTATCACCCACAGCATAGTGTCAAACCATGTCATGTTCCATGCTAACCATGTTCACAAATGTACACCTGCAACTCTGTGCTGCAAACATCACACATGTACTGTCCACACCCCAACACATGCAGGCACAGGTACACACAACAGCCATGTGGTTTAATTCATAATGCTTTAGTACAACAGCTTATACTGTATGTTTCTGTTATGTTTAACACTGCAGGATGCCTTTAGATAATTCTGCTTACTGAACTGCTGTCACATATGCACCTAGATATGTTCTGTTTTCCTTGTTTACTGTTATAGAGCCAGAAGGGCTATTTCACATGCTGCATTTCACTGCTCTGTCTAACTGCATTGACTAGTTTTTAAATACATTGAAAGTGTATCTTGCTTAATTTAGTAGAGGACTGCTTTCTATATTTACATTTTATATTTGTATGTTGCCATACGAAAATATTTTATGTTATCAGGTGCTGAAGCAGGAATAACCATTGCCTGATGTTTTTGTTATTGACTATTGCTAAACAAAAATCCAATCTGACTGGTCACACAGTATGTGCTGCCTTAACCTAATGCTCTCTTACATTTGTCTTCTATTTTTCTTTCAGTAATCCAAACCATCCTTCAGGTCAAGCAGGTCTCTGCCCCCATATCAAGCAGTAGAAATTTCAGTTTTTTCTCTTGAGCACTGGGCACCCACAGACACTTGTCCTGCAACTAAAGAGACTAAATACTAATGTAGGTGCTTAACTTCCAAGTGTCTAGACAGTAAAATACCTTACCTGCATTAACTTAAACAAATGTTAGTGAGTGTATTAGTACATTTCTGCTGTATAGTTCCTTAGTCAAACCTCTGTACTGATGAGTACATCATCAGGACTAAACAGTTGTATATTGCTCTCCAGTTAGTGCCCCCCCCCCAACTAAAGTCAAGTTTCTTTTGAGAAATACTCAAATCTATAAAAAAGAGCATTTCATTACCTCTCCTGTTTCATCTGTAACTAACCCCAGCTTTAATTCTATATCCTTTTAAGAATGTCAGAAAAGTATACTCTGTGCCCATAACATAGTCTATAACTTCGTGCAAACATATTAAATTACAGTTAAAATTTCACTTGAACATATTACAATTTAAGCTAACATTACATACTTACCAAAGCCTAAAGAAACACTTAGAGTCGGTGTTAGCCCGCTTCACTCGCCCTCGCTGCGCTTGGGCTTGCTCCGCTCCTCTCCCTGCCCCCTATTTCCACCCGCCCCCACTACTTCTACTTTTATTCTAACCCCTAATCACCTGACCAGTAGTCCAACCCCTAATTCCCTAACAACTAGCCCAACCCACTCATCCTACCTCCCCCCACCTCCCAATCCAATTACATCCCACACTGATCCCACTCCCAAAACACATTCCCAGGCAACACAACTCTACCCTCACACACAACCAACCAGGAATCCTAGTTGTACTTCTCACTCAAAGTAGTATCATGTTACCCACACTCACATCCCTATCACTAGCTCTACTATCGCTAACCTTCCTAACTTCCTTACAAACAGATCTACCGTTGCACAACTGCTTTCACACTACCCACACTAGTCCACCCTCTCAAACCCACTCAGACTTCTACATCTGCCCTACAATCATAAATCTTACAACTACATATTACTCACTAACAAAAATTACACCATCTCATCACACTAAGAAAAACTCTCATAGACCAAGCTCGCAAACAATTAATATTAAAAAACACATACTGACACTCCTACAAATTCTGCTAACCTCTGGTGACATTCACCCAAATCCAGGTCCCATCTCAGCTAGACAAACATCTGACCTGCTAATCCTAAATCTCAACATAAGAAGTATTACCAATAAGCTAACAGACCTACATGCATTCATAGCCCACTACAACCCTGATATACTCGCCATTACAGAAACCTGGCTTACACCCAGTATCCAAGATGAAGTCTTTCTTCCCCCAGGGTATAATACACTTAGATCTGATAGAACAAACAGGAAAGGAGGAGGAGTAGCCATTCTCTTTAAAAACACCCTTAACCTCCAGCTCCTGCACACCACACCACCCACTTTTCAAACTGCTGAAGTCCTGTTTTCTGTCCTATCCATAAGAAACACCAAGAAGATTAATATAATATGCTGCTATATACCTCCAGGAAACAACTCGCTCATAATAGAAGACATCCTACATTGGACAAAGGACAATCTACCTCAGGAAACGATCCTACTAGGAGACCTTAACACTGACTGGGCAACCTGTAACTCCAGCAGCCCCTCTACACATATCAATCTATATGGGTTCTCTCAACTAATTAAAGAACCAACTAGAATAGATGAGAAAACAAAGAGAGAATCCATATTGGACTGGACACTAACCAACTATCCCAAACAAAACTATACAGTAGGCTGCCTCCCAGATGACTTAAGTGATCATCTCCCCACCTTCCTACTCCAGAAACACTCCAATCACCCCAAACCAGTAGTCTACAAATTTGTACGAGATGACCGTAACCTTACCCCACGATACCTAAATACTGTCCTAAGCCACTGCAACTGGGAACCACTACGGGCACTCGGGTTAGACCAGGCAGTAGACTACTTCAATACAACCTTCTCTAACATCCTTAATAGTCTAGCTCCCAGCAGAAAGATCAGAGTTAAAGCCAACTACGCACCCTGGCTAAATAGAGACACCAGAGCCTTACTAAAAGCTAGAGATAAAGCCAGGAAAATCTGGAAAACTGACAAAACCCCTAGCTCCAGACAATACTATCAACAGCTTAGAAACAAGGCCAAGACTGAATCCAAAATAAACAAACAAAACTATTTTCTTAGCGCACAAAGGAAATATTCAAATAGTCCACAAAAATTCTGGCATGCCATTAACTCCCTACTAAAGCCAGGCAAAACCACAACCCCAGCACCCATCTCTACTAACAATACCCTAGACATAGATTCTCAATTTAATAACCATTTTACTAAATCCATCTTAGCCCTGTCCAGTCAAATAAGCAAAAACAGTCTACCTCAGTCACAACATAACCTATTCCACACCACCCCCTCTTTCAGCCTATCACCAGTGCCCACCTCAACTATCAAAAAACTCCTCCTAAAACTAAAGCCAACCACACTAGCAGCTGATAACATACCTGCTGCATGCCTAAAAATGGCTAGTGACTCCTTATCATATCCTGTCTCCATCCTTATCAACTGCTCCATACTAGAATCCTACATACCCAAACTCTGGAAAGTATCTCGCATCATTCCTCTCCATAAAGGAGGTAATTCTTATGAATTCTCCAAATACCGACCTATTGCCATCCTTTGCCCCTTATCCAAAATTCTTGAGAAATGCATCCACTTGTAAGTGATGACATTTCTTAACACACACAATCTACTATCTACCACACAACACGGTTTCTGTCCACATCACAGCACTACCACAGCCCTTTTATCTTCCACTAATTATATAAACCTTCACAGGAATGATAACAAATATGTATCAGCCATTTTCCTAGACCTCTCAAAAACATTTGATATGGTCTCCCACTTCATTCTACTAGACTCACTAACATCATTATCCTTCACCTCCTCTACAATAGCCTGGTTCAGAAGCTACTTGTCTGACAGGCAACAATCAGTCCAGTCGAAAGGATCTCTGTCTACACAACTTCCAGCCACCATAGGTGTCCCACAGAGCTCTATACTGGGCCCGCTGTTGTTCTCTATTTTCACAAATAACCTCAAATGCTCTACACAACATGCCACACTCATACAATATGCAGATGATTCAACTCTGATCTGCTCCGCCTCATCTCCCACCACCCTACGTACACTCACTCAAGATACCTTTATCTCAGCAGAAAAATGGATATCTGGGATCCAACTAATTCTAAATCCCAAAAAGACAAAACTGCTACTATTTACCCCTAATAGATAAAAAAACCCTCTCCTTTACCATAACCTCTAATGACGGCACCACCATCTCCCCTTCTAACCACACCAAACTTCTGGGCATTGAAATAGACAATAATCTCCACTTTGATGTTCACATCTCACATACCATAAAACTAGTACACAAAAAACTAGGCTCCCTATACAGGCATAAGTCCTTTCTCTCACAAAAAGCAAGAGTCACTCTTGCACAAAGCCACCTCCTCTCAACTCTGTTATACGCAGCACCAATCTTTACCCAAATCAGACAATTTGACCTAGACAAACTAGAATCATGCTACAATAAAATAGCCAAGTTTGCTACTAACTCAACCTATAGAACCCATCACTGTGCTGCACTAAAAGAACTAAAATGGCTTGAGCTACCACAGCTACTTAACTATCACCAGCTGGGCACAGCCTACAATATTCTCAAATATCCTGAAAAAAACCCCTCATTATCCAACCTACTTACTATCTATACTACAAACCGATACCTAAGATCCAGTGAAAAATCTCTCCTCTCCATCATCAAGGCTAACAATAATGCAGGGAAAGTGCTCTACTCCCACACCGTTGCCAGAAATTGGAACTCTCTTCCCCTATCTGTGTCCACTGCCCCCTCCACATCCATATTCACAAACTCCCTCAAATCGCACCTTCTTAGTACATGGTTATGCCCTTGTATCACATAACCCTACCCATACTACTATTAACTCCCCAAATTCCTCTCTGATCACATGCTGGAGCTCTGATCCCCTGTAGGCTTGGTCATCTGAAAGGGTACTTTTAACTGTAGAATCTTACTTGATATATTTTCTTTTCTTACCAAAGTATGACTGACATTGTCTTTTTACCCATGTTCTATATCTTTTACCTGGAGTGTTTTTATTAATTCTTGTTATATTACTATGCTCAGCATACATGATGCAACCTGTTTTGTGTATTATGCTGGATGTACTGTATTTGTATAACTTGATATTGGAGCTTTTCTCCCCGGGCCTCCGCTGAAAATGGACCTGGTCCAGTCGGAATTTCCCGGTTAACAAATGTAAAATAAAATAAATAAATAAAATGTGGCACAAGTGCAGACAGTACACTTTGGGAATTAACACTGGTGTATACAAAACTACAATGACAATCATAGTTAATGCATCATGCATGCTCGAATATACCCACAACAATATCATTACACTGTACTGTTAACAACATGATATTATTACTACAGTGCTATGTAGTCACCCTGTGCATCAGCACCATGCTATCCTGTTCCTGCATTAATGTTACAGATGGCAGGAGGTGGCACAGTTTCATCATATGCACAGGGTGTGTACTTGGTTTGCCAGAGTCTGCCATTGACACATCCAATCGACATGTATGTGTGTGTGTGTTAGTGAGGGACAACAGTACAACATGGGGCAATGTTGATGCAATGTGAGTGTGTATGTGTTAGCCCTAGGTGTTAGCATTATGTGTGTGTGTGTGTGTGTGTGTGTATGCATGCACACAGTTCCACCATGTGGCTGCCATATACGGGTGTTTGTGGACAGCCACAGAATGTACCTGCCAGGTCATACAGACCACTGTCTCTGGCCACGGACACAGTACCTGTGCCTGGCAGGGGTGCTACGGACAGTATCAGGTAGTAAGCCAGACTGGGCACTGTCATCAGAAGCAGTGGGTTGTTGACTGGACACATGTCCCTGCTGGGACTGACCAGAGCCACGTGCACATGGTCTTCTAGGATGGTCTAATGACAGCACAGACCCAACATTGCTGGGGCTGGTACTGGTAAAACAAATGTGAGCACCAAAAACACCAACGCAAGCTTTCCACTGCTAAGAAACAGCCAACGGAGGTACTGGATAAACGATTTTATTGTTCAACACCAACTGTTTTTAAAAACTTTTGCTTTTCAGCACAAAACTGACTCCTGATAGAGCACAAGTACAGAAATAAACCAAGCAGGTTAAATTGCTTTGCTTTTCAGCACAATACTGACCCTGTATATATATATATATATATATATGTATATATATATATATATATATATATATATATATATATATATAGATATCTAGATATATATATATATATATATATATATATATATATATATATATATATATACACACACACACACACACACACACACACACACACACACACACACACACACACACACACACACTTCTAAACATCCATTGCTGTACATATACATGCACATGTAGGCACATAGACTGCCCACCTTTCATGGTGGGAATATCACTTCTGAAACAGTTGTGAGACATACCATTCTGTAATGATATTGCACTGTGTTGTGCAGAATGCATTATGCTGTCCTCAGGCCATATAGCTGTAGCAGGCCTCACTGGTTCAGTCCCACAGAAGTTCGCCACCACATGACATATACCTGCACTGCATGCTGTTTTCAATGCCACACACTACAACCTACATTGATATGTGCACATAGCAACCTTCAACTACATATATATGTCCAGCCTCCACTAACAGTTGCAGTATGTCCCTTGCCCTATGCACATCTGCATATACATATAGATACAGACTGCTAACACATATGGAGGGTTCACAGTATGTAAATTATTAGATTATGTAGTTTACATTACCTTTGTCTCTGACAGCTTTTTTCTTTTGGCTTGCTGGCTGGCTTGCTTGCTGGCTTGCTTGCTGGCCTGCTTGCTGGCTTGCTTGCTTGCTGGCTTGCTTGCTGGCTTGTCTGCTGGCATTTTTTTTGGTCTCTGTCTCTCTCTCTCTCTCTCTCTCTCTCTCTCTCTATATATATATATATATATATATATATATATATATATATATATATATATATATCTCCTTCCAGTTGCTGCAATTATATTATTGCATGTGTGGACTGGCAGTACAAGCTGCTTTTGTAGGTATTTGCACATGTGCATGTGATGGCCTCTGCACCGATTGGTGGCCAGCATTTAGTAATTGCATGCAGCCTGCTGTGTGGTAATTGCAGTTCTCACTGTGATTTCAGGACACTGCTATAAAATGATAGGTTAGGTAGGCATAGGCCTTTCAGTTTTGCAAGGTGGGAATTGTGCTGGTTTGCTGTGGACACTGTTGTGTCAGTCAGAAGTTTGGTATATCTCTCATATCTGAGGCTGTGTTGTAGCCACTGAAATGCATGTTGTACTGAAACCTGACTGTTGCTTCTTCCAGTGCACTCTTCTCAGTATGTATGTTAACTCACACCTGCTAATGCTAACACTGTTTACATGGGAGTATGTACTTTCCTGTGGGATTTGTGGATTAACTGGCATACAACAGTTGTTCTTGCAATGTGTTGCTATGGCTTTTCTATTTTCCTTTTACATTCACTCCTTGAATGCCTGATATTTGTCTTTACTGGAATGTGTTGCTATGGCTTTCCTATTTTCCATTTACTTTCACTCCTTGTAATGCATGATATATTTCTTTCAGCACCAAGTTCTTATATGTTTGCTGTGGCTTGGTGGTACTTCATGCAGTCTGGTGAGCACAATGTCTGGGGTTTGACACTTACAAAGGTATTTTATTTTGCTGCGGAGCAGTACTGGGGCCTTGTCATACACATCAGTGGTTGTCTGACTGCTATGGGTGTGGCATGCCTCTGTATGTTTGGCAGAGGTAACCTCTGGGTGGCCGGTATACAACGCACTGTAGCTGTGGTTATGTGAGTCAGTCTGCATAGGGTGAGTGTATCAGGGCAGCATTACCCTTTGTGAGGTATGTCTGTGGACTTTCCACTTGCTGTAGTTGTCATGTGAGGTACATACCACATGGGGCATTGTGATCAGTACAGGGAAACACTGACCTATATTTCCGTACATGACACATCGTTTGTGATTACACGTACCACGTAGACAGATTACAAGACTAGTGTGGCACTGTGAATATCAAAGGGGAGGCTACTGTCCACCTGTGTCCCATGTTCCCTTCTGACACCTTCAGTGTTAGTCAGGCAGCCACCTATCTGGTAGTTAGTGGGTAAAGTGTTTTGGAATGGAGTATGGCACTGCAGTATCAACACTGGTGTTCAGTCCATGCCATGGTTACCAGGCACCTGTTGCAATACGTCTGACCCTGTGTCTCCCTCTCTCACTATATATGTATATATATATATATATATATATATATATATATATATATGAATATTTATATACATATAAATTTATATATACATATCTATATATATATCTATATATATATATATATATATATATATATATATATATATATATATATATATATATATATATATATATATATATATATATATATATATATATATATATATATATATATATATATATATATATATATATATATATATATATATATATATATATATATATATATGTATATATATATATATATATATATATCTACATATCTATATATCAATATATATCTATATATGTATATGCATATATCTATATATATATATATATATATATATATATATATATATATATATATATGTATATATATATGTATATATATATATATATATATATATATATATATATATATATATATATATATATATATATATATATATATATATATATATATATATATATATATATATATATATATATATATATATATATATATATATATATATATATATATATATATATATATATATATATATATATATATATATATATATATATATATATATATATATATATATATATATATATATATATATATATATATATATATATATATATATATATATATATATATATATATATATATATATATATATATATATATATATATATATATATATATATATATATATATATATATATATATATATATATATATATATATATATATATATATATATATATATATATATATATATATATATATATATATATATATATATATATATATATATATATATATATATATATATATATATATATATATATATACATATATAAATATATATATATATATATATATATATATACATATATATATATATATATATATATATACACATACTTGTAAACAGCCAATGCTGTACATATACATGCACATATATGCAGATATACTGGCCACCTTTCATGGTGGGAATATCAATTCAATTATGGAACAGTTGTGAGGCATACGATTATGCAATATTATTGCACAGTGTTGTGCAGAATGCATTTCTCTATCCTCAGGCCGTATAGCCGTAGCTGACCTCACTGGCTGTAATTCAGTCCCACAGCATTTAACCACCACATGACATATACCTGCACTGCTTGCTGTTTTCAATGCCACATACTACAACCTGCATAGATATGTGCACATAGCAACCTTCAAATACATATATATGTCCAGCCTTCACTAACAGTTGCAGTATGTCCCTTGCCCTATGCACATCTGCATATACATATAGATACGGACTGCTACCACATAAGGAGTGTTCACAGAATGTAGAGTACCCTTCAGACACATCATTCGGATGCCAGCAAATACATCTGTGTTACATACCTTACCTTTGTATGTCTCACCTCAGTCTGTTGTACCTGTTGATGTTGATTTATTTTTATTTATTTAGGTCGGTGTCCTCCACTGCCTCTGTTTGTTTTATTTTTTGTTTTGGTTGGTCGGTGTCTCCAACCTCCTCTGTTTTTTTTTTTTGGTTTGGTCTCTCCAACTGTTTGTCTGTCTGTCTCTCTCGCTTGCTCTCTCTCTCCAATTGCTGCAGTGATATTATTGCATGTGTGGACAGCAAGTACAAGCTGCATTTGTAGGTATCTGCACATGTGCATGTGATGGCCTCTTCACCAATTGGCGCCCACCATTTAGTAATTGCATGCAGCCTGCTGTGTGGTAATTGCAGTTCTCACTGTGATTTCAGGACACTGCTATAAAATGATAGGTTAGGTAGGCATAGGCCTTTCAGTTTTGCAAGGTGGAGACCATGCTTGTTTGCTGTGGACACTGTTGTGTTAGTCAGAAGGTTGGTATATGTCTCATATCTGAAGCTGGGTTGTAGCCAGTGAAATGCATGTTGTACTAAAACCTGACTGTTGATTCTTCAAGTACACTCTTCTCAGTGTGCAAGTTTACTCACACCTCTAAATGCTAACACTGGATACATGGGAGTATGTACTTTCTTTTGGAATTAGGGAATTAACTGGCATACAACAGTAGTTATTGCAATGTATTCCTATGGCTTTCCGATTTCCCCTTTACATCCAGTCCTTGTAATGCATGTCATATTTCTTCATTGCAATATATTCCTATGGCTTTCCTATTTTCCCTTTACATGCACTCCTTGTAATGCATGTTATATTTCTTTCAGCACCAAGTTATTGTATATATGCTGTGGCTTAGTGGTCCATCATGCAGACTGGTGAGTCTAAGGTGTGGGGTTTGAGACTGACAAGGGTATTTTATTTTGCTGCTGAGCAATACAAGGGCCTTGTCATACAGAGTGACAAAGGCACTTTGAAGCAGTTGTAAGTGAGTTGACGTGGGTTTGCGCAACGCTTACCGATGCTAAGCAACGCTTAGCTCAGCTTATTGTATTTTAGCAATACTAAGCTAAGCTTAGCTTAGCTCATTTTATGTTAGCAATAGTAAGCTAAGCTTGGCGGAGCTTGTATCTTAGCAATGCTAAGCTAGGCGCACACATGCGCACATTGGTGCAAGCCCACTTACTACTGTTTACAAGTGCTCACTCCCGCTAACCCCCGCACACATGTCTTTGACAGAAAAGTAAATGGGGAGATAGGAATGTGGTGATACAGGGTGCTCAAAGAGGGGAAGACAGTAGGGAAAATAGCTTGGGATGTACATGATGGGTGCGGAGAAGGTCCATAGCTGCCCATTTCTTTACCAGCAACAACTGTGCAGATGCAATACATTAGGTGGGATATTTGAAACCTTCCACCCCTGAGAGAGTAGAGAGTGGTGAGGACATCTAAGTATGTTGTACTACCAATTATGAATATCAGGCACATGCACTGTTTGTGAACAGCTATACTGTCATTAGTACGTTACTCACATCTGAACAGTTTGTGGTTTGTGTTGGCATTAGCACAGTCTGCTCAGGACGACTGGACATATTTCTGTATTGTGTATGCCTACCTACACCCTTTGTTGTGCCTGACTACATGGGTATATAGTACCTTTGGGTAGGGGTGCAGAACTGCAGTGTGCATTACTTATTATCGTGTGATGTTTATCTTGCTGAACATGCAGAGTTGCTGTGTACCTGTAAGTCTATGAAGGCTTGTAGTCTGTCTGAGTAGCTCCCACCTGTGGACATATCCAGATGGTAGACAGAGGTCAGCCTAGTATTCTTTGACTGTGCACCACAACAGTCTTTTCAGCACCTGAACAATGGCATTGTCACAGGTGGTTGCTAGCAGTACATGGCTACATCTTTTGCTATTTCTGTGTTGTACTTCTACATAAGGGCATGCTTGTGGAATTCATGCTACAGCTATTTGCAGAGTGTGTAACAGCAGACAAGCTGATATGCCTGTGTGTTTCTGACTCTTCCAGGCCTCAGATACTCTCATGTATATATTTGAACAGCCTCAGGGAAAGGTACATATAACTGGGATATACCTGTGATATAGTTCTGACATTTTTCAGTGCACTTTGGGTGATTCAGAGCATTTCTATTACTACACCTTTTCTTATGTGCAAGCGGTGTCTACACTCACTTATTGACATTTGTTATGAAGTGAGATTCAACACCTTTCTGCCTACTGTTAGTACATTTCACAGGGAGTCAGAGGGGCACAGCTAACGTTTGTTTACTAATCAGGGTCATCACTGTAGAGCAGTCACTGTTGGGAGGTCTAGCCTGAGACCTATGCTAATATGCCAGTGTGTATCCTGTTCTGATACTGTGTGGGGTTTGTAAGCTGCTACTGCAACCTTATTCCATATTAGCATGGCTGGTTCTCTTTTCACAGTCATGTCATGCAATTCAACAACACTTGCTGGTTCAGGTCCACAGAACAAGATTTGGTTATGCCATTCCTATTTTCCCTTTACATTCACTCATGGTAATGCATGTTAAATTGCTTTCAGCACCAATTTATTGTATATCTGCTCTGGCTCAGTGGTAATTCATGCAGTCTAGTGTGTCCAAGGTCCAGGGTTTGAGACTGACAGGAGTATTTTATTTTGCTGATGAGCAGACTACAGGCCTTGTCATACAGAGTGACTAAGGCACTTTTAAGCAGTTGTAAGCGGGTTTGCGTGAGTTTGCACAATGCTTAGCTATGCTTATCTACGCTTAGATAAGCGCACACAAGGACACACCCGCTGAGTACTGCTTAAAAGTGCTTACTCCCGCTAACACCCACGCTAATTTCTTTTAAAGAAAAGAAAATGGGGAAATAGGAAAGTGGTGAAAAAGGGGGGCACAAAGAGGGTAGGACAGTAGGAAAACAAGCTCGGGATGTGCAGGAAGGATGTAGGGAAGGCCCATAGCTGCCCAATTCTTTACCAGCAACAGCTGTGCATATGTTAGAAATTTAGAGTGAGATTTGAAACCTTCCACCCCTGAGAGAGGAGAGAGGACAACAAAGTATGTTGTACAGCCAATTGTAATTATCAGTTTACATGTCCAGCAGACATGTGTGCGAAATGGGCAGCTATGTATGGGGCGTAATTTTTTTGCGGGTACAGATTGCCCTTTTTTTTTTTTCAGGTAAGAGTGGAATGTGAGGTAAAGGAAGTAGGAATATTGGGGGAGGTGGGCTGGGGAGGTTAACAGACAAGACAAACAAGATGCATACAGGGGTGGTGTATGACACATGTGGTGGGTAAACACAATTGACGGGGACGGATGTTTGGATATCGCAAGCCCATGAGCCCACAGATGGCGACAGTGGAACTGAGATCCTCACCCATGGGCAGTTACCACTGTGCCTTCACAGCCCAGGCCGAAGCTGTGCTGGGGGCTGGATAGGAGGGGCAGGCACACCCATGAGTTGCGCCACTCTCACCTCAAGCTGGAGTAGGGGATCAGTCACGGAACACCTGATCTCACTACCCACCACAGACCAGACCCTTTGGAGGGTGAGTGGAGGCTCTCCTCCGGCCACGCTTGCAGAGGGAGGGTGAGCCCCATCCCCTGCAGCGCTTCCACCCGAAGGTGGCACAGGGCCATCGGAGGAGGAGGTCCCGGGCTGGGCACTGGTGCCAGGTGCAATCGCCAGCTGAGGTGGGAGAGGTGGGTCCGCTGGGACCCACCTTCCCAGTTGTCCTATGTTTAGCAGTATTTAATGGCATTTTGGGTTAGTAACAAACAACACCATTCCAAATTAGTTGTAACAGCATGCATTAGTATTCCCATTAACCAAACACACATGAATTCCAAACGTTGAACAGCAAGCATAACATATGCATATTTAGAACAACAGTGGACATTCCAACAGCATGCAGGGTTGATTGGTGGCAACAGGCCATCAGGTTTGGATATGTGAACAGGGCACATGCATCAACGTACATGCAGATATGTATAAACCAACAGGTGTGGAATGGCATCATTTGTGAACATAACATAGGGTGGTAAAATATTACATTAACAACTTAAAATACCTATACGTATATGGTACATTCCTACTAGATGCAGATATATATCCCCTACATGTATTAGTACAGTTCCCTGTATGTAACCTTAGAAATATTGATGATGGAGATGTTACTGCTACATTAATATACATTCCATTTGTATTCATATATGTTCATATCTGGCTGTGTTCAGGTAAAGTATCCTGCTAAATTTGAGCAGTTACATACAGTTCTAGCAATACACTGACATTTGTGGGATCACAAGCACAAGCTGCTCATGTACCGGATTAACATGTACATACTATACATGAAACAGTTGAGGACTATAAATATTCTTCTGAGATACTGGCATTCCCATCAGCCAGTTTATATGGGCCTAGACAACTGTGGATGTTCAGCATTTCATACAACCATACTATCTCCATAATGCAAGGGTACAACAACATATCCAAAATGTGGGACAGACACAGTCCAGGTATTGTACTTTATTAAAAACATTTCACTCTTTGGTTGTGACTGTCTCATTCATTTAATTATGTAGTGCATGCAGTATACCTTTATTCCAGACTTCTTACACCTTTATTGGTAGCTTCAAACTCTTTCTCACACTCTCTCACTTATTTTATATTTACATTTCAGGATCGTACTTAATTCCAGGCTTTATTAACATTTATTACTGGGTTACAAAAATCCTTTCCAGCTGACTCACTTATTTCATATGACTGTCCTTTATTGATGGATTAGAACACTCATTTTCAGGCTGAAGCAGTTATCTGATATTAGAATACAGGTGGAAACTCTATTTGAGACTTGTTTACTCTTTATTAATGGATTACAATACTCTTTTTCAGGCTGCATCACTTATCTGATCTTAGAATACTAACAGAAGCTTTATTCTAGGCTTATTTGACCTTTATTACTGGGTTACAACACTGAACTCTTTTACAGGCTGTCTCACTTATATTCTATAATAATACCAGCTGAATAATTACTAACGTGCCTGGTGGCACAGCCTTAACAGCCTATCAGCATAGGCTTGCCGATTCGCGGAATGAATACCTGCAGCTGTAATATAAATGAAGGGATATTGGAACATACCTATCCATACTATAGGCTAGGATAGCATTTCTTACATACTTAATTATATAGATACTTACTCAGTAGTGGAGCATTGGGCATATGACGGGCCTCCTGGATCCATCAGTTCAGTTGGTCCTCCTTTCGACGCTTCAGGTCTGCATGGTGGTGATGGACCTGCTCACCAGTCCTGGGAATGCCTGTGGCACTGGTAAGATCATGTGCCAACTGGTTCCATGCCTCTGCCTTGTATGCACCCCATTGAACCTGGCACTGCATGTGTCAGCCTTCATGTTGGTGGACTGGGAGCCAAACCATGTATTTAGACTCCTCAATGCCCCACCTTTGCACTCTAAAGTGATTACCCTCTCCGACGCCTGCCATCCTGACTGCAAGTGGGTATCACAATCAGTTATGGCGAGTATTCCTGTCTATGGGGCTTAAATATGCCGCATTTCCCCGCACTTTTTTGTGATTGGCCGTTTTTGAGAATTCTAAGCTGACTGCAGACCTGCTTAGTAATGGTTAATCTAACATTTCTATGTATATGTATGCTGATAGTGGCTGCTTTTCCTAAGCTGTTATGGCTTAGTGGTTCTGTGCTTTGATTATTATGCAAAGGGTCCTGGGTTCGAACCTTGTCACTCTTTTATTTTAATACTGTCTAGACAGGCTAGGGGGTGTAGCTGCATTTAAGAAACCTAGCTCTATGTTGCTCCACGGTGCCCTACGGTGCACGTCCGCGCAAACACATTGTGCTTGGTAAAGCACTGGGCACCTCTGTTTAGATGGGTATAGCGCTATTAAACTATGGGCACTTATGTTTAGCTGTGTAAAACATTGCTTAACGGCAGGCTATTATATATCTGGGTCTTTTAAAAATATATATTTTGTTCGCTGATACATTGGCCATGTCACTGCTTTTAATAACATTTTAATCATATTTGTCTGGTATTATTTTAAATACTGATTTAAAACATAAATAAGAAGGGGAGTGCTGGGACTCGAACCGTGAATGCCTTTTCTTTGTGCATATGTTCTACCATTATGCTATTGCTATTTGGATTAATTTGCATAAATAGTTCTTATATGCTCTTCAATGTCACAATTGCTAACTGTGGTTAAGCAATGGGCACACCCGTGCAAACAAGCGCAAATACAGGCAGCTATATCGTGAATTAAAATAAAATAATAATTTTTTTCCATTTTATAACTCTGATGGGGGTTTACAGTGTCAGGGAGTGTGGTGTTGGGTGCATATACATTTGACCGGACTCGCTCTTGTCTGTTGACATTATGCTTTTTAAAACCTTGCAGGGGTGTGGACTTTTAGACTGCTCAGAAGTCGGACACACCCCCTGCTTGCCTACTCAGTCCGTGTAAGAGTTACGGATGAGTCAGCGTGCTCTCATGAATATTCATGGCACGCTGACATCATACCATTCAACTGCAGCCTCTGAGTAGGACATATTAAGTCTTACACGGAGGTTTCATAAATCCGGCCCATAGCCATGGTTCGAATCCTTGGAGTGGTCGTAAGCTGTATGCATAATCCTACCTCTCAACTGTAAATATTTTTTCTTCAGAATGTCCAGATAATTGGCTCATATTTTCTGCCTGTTCCTCTGTCCCCCTGGCAAATCAGTGGGATGAGCTCAGAATTGTAGTCACTAAATAATGACATACATTTGATTTTCAGACTTCAAAACCTTCAGAAAATGTATATTAAAACAAATCCTGTCACTCTAGCAACTCCCCAAGTTTATGAGAACAATATTCAAAATATGTCCCTATTTGTACCCCCATGTTTTCAAGCTTTGTCCAGAGTTTGCGCATTAAGAGATTGAGAGGTATGTGCATAATTTTAACTAGGAATCTGAGAATATGTGTAGGAATAGTCAGGCATTTTTAACAAACATTCCCCCCAGAGGTATTTCAGATAAGAAAACTGTAACTGCCTGGCAATAAAGTTTTAAATCCTGAACTGGTTGTGTTTACTCTGGTATTGTATGGCCTGATGTAGCATTCACAAAGATCTGATATCAGAATAGTACTGTTGTGTCAACCACTGTTTCTCACACTGTGCTACATAAAAATATGTCTAGGAATGTCTATATAAGACTGTTGTAATTACAAAGTCAGATTGTACAACCAAGAGAGACTTAGACAGAAAACACTGAAGGAACAGGCAGCGGTTTCTAAATAGCTCACTCTGGTGAAACAGAAATTGTTGCATTTTTGGCAGACACAGCCATGATTCGAATCCTATAAATCATACCGCTCAACTGTACAGATTTTCCCAGAAAGTCCAGATATTTGGCTCATATTTTTGACCTGTCCTTCTTTTTTCCTGGCAAAACACTGGGATGATTTCAGGATTGTAGTCACCAAATAATAACATACATTTGAGTGTCAGACTTTAAATCCTTCAGAAAATGTATATTAAAACAAATCTTGTTACTCCAGCAACTGTCTAAAATTTTATAAGAGCAATATTCAAAATATGTCCCTATTTGTACCCCCATTTTGTCAAGCTTTGTCCAGATGTTGTGCATTAAGACATTGAGAGGTATGTGTATAATTCTAACTAAGAATCTGGGAATATGTGTAGAAACAGTCAGGTAGTGTTAACAAGCATTCTCTCCTCAGGTCTACCAGGTAAGAGATGTAGAATGTAGCTATAAGACAGTTGAAGTATAGACTGTGTACAAACATACCACTGCCCAAACCAAGGCCATAGCATATTGTAATAATACCTGTACCTTAATGATTAGAGCAATGATCATTAAATTGTGAGTACAACAAGGATATATACATTGTTAATTGCATCTCTCTCTCTCTCTCTCTCTCTCTCTCCCCACCATATCTGCAACAATAATCTAAATACACAAATCAATGGGTATGTTTACACCAAATCTACTGTTCGGGCATATGTCCTATTGTTCAGTAAATATTGAAATGTGTTTTTATTAATGTTCCATGTTGAAATACTATCATTGGTGGCCTATTGCTATCAGTGTAACCTGCATGCCATTGTAATGGCCACTGTGGTTCCATATATGCATGTGTTCTGTTTGCTATGCAACTGTTCCAAATCTGGTGTTTTGGGTTAATGGGAATATCTATGCATGCTGTTATAACCAATCCTCGATTGTGTTGACTATTACTAACACACATATGTTTTAAAGCTGCAACACAATAGCACGTTTGGGAAGGGCAGTCCCAGTGGACCCACCTCTTCCACCTCATCTGGCTGTGGCTTCGGGCGCCAACATGTCTGGGACCCACCCCGGGACCTCCTCATCCACTGGTCCTGCACCACCTTTGGGTGGAACTGCCTCAGGGGATGGGGCTTGCCCCCCCCCTCAGGAGCGAGCACGGACAGGATACTCTCACTTGAAGTCAGGTCCAGGGATTGGTGCGTAGCAAGCTCTGAAGGGAGTTTGGAGATCTGCTATGCCAGCTTGAGAGCCACATGGTGCATTTAGAGGGTCAGCCTGCCCCTCCTGCTCAGCCCCCGGCACAGCCACCTTTGAGGCCGTGAAGGTGCAGTGGTGACTGCCCATGGGTGGGGACCTCAGTCCCACTGTTTCCACTTGGGGGCTCATGCGCTTCTGATTTCCAGACACCCCTCCCCATCAAAGGTGTTTACCCCCCACATGTGTCATATACCATGCATGTATGCTTTTTTTTTTACCTTGTCTGTCTTACTACCCAACCTACCTCCCCAAATATACGTACTATCCTTCCCCAACATCCCACTCTCACCTTAAAAAAAAAGGGCAATCTGTTCCACAAAAAAAATGTTGCCCCATACATAGCTGTCCATTATTCACATGCGTCCACTGGACACATCTAATCTAGTCTAATTGGCTTCACAACACATTATTGTTGTCCTCACCCCTCTCTCAGAGGTTTGAAAGTCCAAATCTACCTCCAAGTTCAGTATATATGCAAAGCTGTTGCTGCAGAAGAAATGGACAGCTATGGACCTTCCCTACACCCGTCCTGCACATCCCTAGCTATGTTCCCTATTGTTTTCCCTCTGCATGCCTCCTTTTTCACCACTTTCCTATCACCCCTTTTTTCTTGTTTTTTAAAGAAATTAGTGAGGTGGTAAGCGGGAGTAAGCACTTTTAAGCAGTAGTAAGTGGGCTTAAGCCTGTTTGTGTGGCGGCAAGCAATGTTGGCTACACAGATTTAACACTGTCAGGCTAACTGTCTATAAGCTTATTTAACCAGAAGTTAGCATTGCTTACCACCGTGCAAACCCATGCGTAACTGCTTAAAAGTGCTTACAAGTGCTTAAAAGTGCCTTAATCACTCTGTATCCAACAGCCCTTGTTCTGCCCAGCAACAAAATAATCAACCCTTGCAAGTCTCAAACCCGGGACTGTGCACACCATAGCCAAAGTGATTTACCACTAAGCCATTTGAGCTGTACATAAGTGTGATGTTTTCTCAAACATATCATGCAGAGCAGTCATTCAACAGTAGGGAAAATGTATTTATATATGTAGATGCATGCATGAATGTGTATGCTTGTTGTACTATGGTGCAGTAAGGGAAAATTCCCTTTTCCTCACTGTAGTGTGACCTCGGAGTGAAAATATTAAAGTGTGTGGGGGGTGCAGCCCCTACATGGGGAGGTGCAGGAGGGCTTGCCCCCCTGCATTCAAGCAGATTTAGTGTTTTTTTAACATACTTTAACGAAAGCACTTTTTCGATGAAAGCGCTTTCGTTAAAGTGTGTTCGGTGGTTTTGGATTCGAGCTTTTGAACTTTCGTTCAAAAGTCCTAGATCTATATATATATATATATATATATATATATATATATATATATATATATTGCTTTCACACATTGGATCCACACTCTGAACCTCTCACTGCAAAACATCTGACCAAAAGCACTGTTAATGGGGATGAAGGGGCTCAAAATAGGGATCTCTTGCAATTATTGCTAATACCCCTTCCTTCACTGCTGAATTGCTCAGCCTTGCAACACAACAACCAGCACTTGCAAGTCTTGAACCGAGAATCCTGTACAACATAGCCACAACAAGGAAACAGTAAGCCATTTCAGCTGTAAGATGTCTGGTTGATTTCTCTAACATATCATGCAGAACAGTCAGTCTACCATAGGAAATTTACAATGTGGAAGCATTAAACATTCCATTGATACACACACACACACACACACACACACACACACACACACACATATATATATATATATATATATATATATATATATATATATACACACACACACACACACACACATACATACATACACATATAAATATGTAAATACTTATAGATATAAAAAGAGTATATATAGAGGGTGCACAGCATATCAAACAGCCATTATTCCTAAAGTTGCTACCTTTTCAAATGGCCAGTGTCTGATTCTTTCCTACAAATGAGAATTATTGCATGAAACATATACCCACACACAATGCAAAGGACAGGATACCTCACACAGGTTTGCATACATAGAAATGTTTATTTGTGTACTATTTCAGTTGTTTATGCTATTTCTTATAGCAGTTAGGTGTTTGAGATACATAATAATTGATTGATGCAACTCTCAAACAAAACATATGATACAGTAGTCTGCAAAACATAACATACTTTGCTGTCTAGGCTAAAGCCTTTGAGTAGTACAACAGTAAAAAACACACTTGCCTTGAAGATAAGAATCAATCAACACTTAATTACAGATGCAGTTCAGCAGTCTCCAATTACGCTCTCTACTCAACCCCTAGGGGGAAAGTATTAGTTGTCACAATGTAAATGTATCTGTTCCATAACAACGCTTAACTTAAAATGTCACTATCACACTGACAAACAGAACTGTGTGTAAGAAAGTAAGGTCTAGCCCACCACTGTTCCCATGGTGAAACGTATGAAAATGTACAGCCATATACCATAATGTTTCTTATTACTGATATCCTTCACATGTTGTAACAGCCTAAGTTAAAAACATTTAATACCCCTCCCCCATCAAATGTCTTACAAGGGCATTTAACAGTGTTCTCCATATACTGACCTCTGGACTGTACAGGGTTACACATGGTTTGTCCAGCGGTAGCCCTCATATATATGGACCCTACCCCACAATTTGTGTGGGAGTCCACAACATCACTGGAAGGATAGCAGGAATACCAGCACTAAATAATGATAGGCCAATACCTAACAACCACTTACTGCATGACATCTGGACAAAGCCTGGTATATAGGTGGAGGACAGAGGCTGAAACACAGGGCCATATTTGAAATATTGCTGTTATACACTGTGAAATTTGCTGGTGTTACAGGATTGGTTGCAACATACCCTTGCACAGGAATATGAAGTCAGAAACACAAATGGATGTTGTCATGTACTGATAGCAATCATTGGAGAGAATGGCACTGATATGTCAGGGACAAGACTTGTGTGGTGAACAGAAAAAACATAACAGCCAATCCTCTGGCCATCATGTGGATAGTCCCACAGTTGAGAGCTATGCAGACAGACTGCATTCCATGCAAAACTAGCATGTACACACAAACCCTGTAAAACTAGCAGTATTAGATGCATATAATAGCAATACTCACACACTGTCCCTAGGTCTGGAACCTTATACAAATATGTAGTTGGCCTGTGTCTGCACGTCTTGTTGTAAGAGGTATTGCTACCTGCTGTCTGTCACACCACTGCCCACAGATATGAAGGATGTCTTCAGGAAAGGTAAAGGGACAGCGCCCACATGATGTAGTAATTTATAGTAGTGGGTTGCTATGACATTGGCTATTGGAAGTACTACACAGCTGGCTGCATGCAATTAGCAAGTGGGGAACACCAATTGGTGCAGATGCCATCATCTGATCATGAGCATCACCTACAAAAGCCATGCTGCAACCTATTCAAACCAGCTCAATCCCTGTAGTGGAGAGAGAGAGAGAGACAGAGTGAGAGAGAAAGAGAGAGAGAAATAAAAAAAAAAAAGCAAAAACAAAAATAATATTAAAAAACAAAAATACTACTAAAAAGAAAAAACAAACCAAACAAGGAAGACATTCAACTGGTACACAGAAGAGAGCACACTAATAAAACAGGTATGTAGCACTTGGTCTGTAATAATGGGATAGATGATGTTGAAAGATTTATATGTGCTAACAAGACTTGCTGTAATGATGTCCTGCTGAACAACTGCTATGGACATAGCATCTGGCCCTGTGGGCAGCAGGCCATACTTGTCAACTCTGCAGATCTGCACAGAATCTCAAGATGTAAGCCATCATAGTGTTTATTCGGTTCCTCCAAACATCTATATTAGTCTGGCAAATAGCTCAAGGTAGAAGTAATGAAGTCATGATAGACACATGAGTTTCAGACTCCACCACCTTCAGAACAGTCATGATAATGTGAAATGTATCATGCACAAACTTCATAGGTTTGTAATAGGGATATCTATGATCTGTCCCTATAGATCCCCCTAATGTTAGGCTATGTCTACATGTGATGCTTTGTTTTGTAGACAGGCCAAACAGTTCAGCTGTGGGGAAGGTGGTTCAGAGTATGGATCCAATGTCTGAATTCTCTCTCTCTCTCTCTCTCTCTCTCTCTCTCTATATATATATATAGACATCTATGTCTACATATATACATACCCCCCACGCACACACACACACACACACACACATATATATATATATATATATATATATATACATACACACACATATATATATATATATATATATACATATATATATATATATATACATACATATATATATATAGACATGAATGTCTACATATATGCAAACACACATATATATATATATATATATATATATATATATATATATATATATATATATATATATATACACATACATATTTTACCTACTGTTGAATGTCTGTGCTGCATGATATGTTTGAGAAAACATCACACATATCTGCAGCTCAGATGGCTTAGTGGTAAATTGCTGTGGCTATGGTGTCTAGGGTCATGGATTAGACACTTGCAAGGGCTGATAATTTTTATGCTGGCCAGAACAAGGGTTGTTGGATACAGAGTGATTAAGGCACTTTTAAGCAGTTGTAAGTGGGTGTGAAATAAACAGTTATGTATGGTGTGAAATTCTTTTTGGGAACAGATTGCCCTTTTTTGTTAAGGTGAGAGTGGGATGTTGGGGAAGGGTAGTAGGTATATTTGGGGAGGTAGGTTGGGTCGGAAGACAGACAAGACACCATACAGGGGCAGTATATGGCACATGTGGAGGGTAAACACCTTGGACGGGGAGAGGTATTTGGAAATTGGAAGCCCATGAGCCCCCAAAAGGAAACAATGGGACTGAGGTTCCCAACCATGGGCAGCCACCACTGCACCTTTATGGCCCTGGTACTGACAGCATTCACTCTTCTTGAGTACACACCTTCCATCAAGTACAGAGTCTCAATGTCACACCAAGTAATGGTTTGCTGTCCAAGAAGTATGTCCATGACATGTGCCCACTCACCTGTAACAGAGGCAGCCACGGCTTGCACACATCTTACAAACCATGGAATGGATCCCATATCCAAAAGGTAGCACTCAGGAGTGGGAGAAGTAGCCTTACCTCACCATTGCATATACCATAGCAAACAGTGCAGACAGTCATGTATGTGACTATGAAGTATGGGACAACATTAATGTAGAAAATAAACAGATGCTCATCCAAGACAGATGACAACAAATGTTGCAAACTGGTCAAGGAGGCTTCCCAGAAACATGCAGTAACACTGAGGGACTTGCAGAAATGTCTAGCAAGTACTGCTTGCCCAGTACCAGTGTCAACAAATCACCTGGAATCTGCATAAGTGTGGCCTATGGGTTAGGGTAATCAGATGGAATAGTTGTTCCACAGGAAACATCATCCACGGTTCTCTACAGGTAGCATATGCATAACATCAAGTCTCTCAAAGGCATGTGTTGCAATGTGTAACGGTGTACTGAGACCAAGGCTGAAACCTGCAGACAGTATTAATAAAGATACATGTGGTGCGCAAGCAACACTTCACTCCACCTCATGCCCACCATCCCCATCTGTACCTTGCTGATGCCAGTGTACACTTTTAGGTTTGCTGTTCATTAGCAAGAACTAGGCCAGTAGACATGGTGTTCTGAATTTGGAACACTGCAAAATGACACTCATGTGTAGCCCATCGTTGTCAAACATCTGCAATAAGGATGAAAATAGGGAGGGGTGTCATCCTGAAACACAACAGTGAACTGAAGCAAACATCCAAAGCTCACTAAGAATGGCTGTATCTGAACACAGTCAAGGTCATGAATTGTGCCAGACATAACCCTGACTCCATAGCAATAGTGAAGGCACTGTGTGACCTCCAAGGGCTGTGCACATGAGCTGACCTTGCAATCCAGCAGAGTTGGGGGAAATTTGTAGGGTGGAGTGACCAACTAATGGCAAGTGAAGATGGGCCATGCTAGTATACCTCTTCCAGGAATAGTGACTGCTGTAGTTCACTTAGGTGCTGCAACAAACCATCATGTTAAGGGTGTGCACACTTATGCAACCCACAAATTGTATGCATCTAAATCAGCATCTGCACAACTAACACATTTGTTTGATACTGCATTTGATTAAACAGGTCATATGTCACATATCAGGTGTGTGTAATGTTAACATATGCAGTATTGTGGCCCCATTGTATATTATGGAAGAGGCGGCATGTCAACAAGGGTGTGTACATGCCTCATAGCCACAGTAAGCTTTGAATGTTGTCAGTGTAGTCGGATTTTATTGCTCATACATGCACTGCTGATGATGAGATCTGCAAATCAGAGCTCAGGCATTCACTATTGACATCTGTCCTCATATCATCCCAGGTATGTGTCAGACAAGCACATAGGAGCTGTAAGCAACAGAGCAAACATAACTGCCACACATATACACATTAAGCAATGTTGTGTACACTCTTGAGGTATGGTGCACAGTACATGCCAGGGTGCTGATCAGGTGCACAGCAATACTGTGTACATGGGTGCAGTGTGTTCCAGGGGGAGTGGCATCACCTACTAACAGAACTCATGCATCACAGAGATGTATAATATTGGTAACAAGGATTGAGTATAGCTGCAGTGCATGCTGTTGAGTGCCATATGTCATGCATGTTGACTGTTGAGTAATGAGAGATCTGTGTAATATCTTTGTGCCACCTCACCTGTAAGTGTGTGTGTGTGTGTGTGTGTGTGTGTGTGTGTGTGTGTGTGTGTGTGTGTGTGTGTGTGTGCATGTGTGCTTGTGTGCGTGTGTGTGTGTGTGTGTGTGTGTGTGTGTGTGTGTGTGTGTGTGTGTGTGTGTGTGTGTGTGTGTGTGTGAGTGTGTGTGTGAGTGTGTGTAGAGGCAAGCAATGACATACAAGTCTTAAATTAGGTTTTTTGTTTTCTCCTCACAAGTGGCGAGGTGGGTCAGGGTCCCTCCTGCAGGCAAACTGATGTATGTGTCCATACAGAGTCTGACCATGATGATAGGTATGGGGAGGTACAGCCAGGGTTGTCAGGGGCTGAAGCTGTGCCATCGGTTGACATCCCACTTTTATCAACACCATCCCCACACACAGTCACAATGCCTATACATACCCCATCACCAGTGGCCATAGATGAGGGACAGTTAGCGGGTGGTGGCATGGGAAAGGACAGTGTGGTGACTATGGCAAGTGTGTCCATACACAGCAGCCATAGCCAGATGACTGGTGAGGTACCTCACAGGCAGATGTACAGGGGTGCTTGTAGGAGAGCTGTTGGCCATCATGCCCCTGGCAGAAGTGCCATAGCAGGTGTCACCTGACGCATGTTTCAGTCTGTCATGGAGGCACAGACATGTATGGAATGTTACACCAGACAGAGCCTGAGTCTCCAGAGGGCTACTCATTCTGCTGTACTTGACAACATCCGTGATCTTGCAGGTGCCCATCGTTATTTTGCAGAGGTCCTGGATAGACAGTTGGGTGAGATTGTGAGAATCCTCGACCATGCAATGTCTGTGTTAGAGCATATGGTGGGAATAGGGTGACAGGCACTTGGAAGTAGGTTAGCAACGCCAACAGGTGGAGGTCTACGTGGATGTTCAACAAGTCACAGCCACTCCCGTAGTGGCAGTGCCAGCACCAGCACTGCAGGGGGGTTGCTGTCCACATCACAACACAGCAGGCTACATGCTTGTGGTCCTGGCCAGTCCTAACAGGGCCGTGGATCCAGCAGACATTTGTCATCATCAGGGGAGAGTACCATGTCTGGGCTTTTACCTGGTAGTGCCCATGGAAATCCTGGCAGGCACAGTTCTTGTGTCCATGACCGGACACGGTAAACTGTACACCCTGTCATGTACGGTCTGCAGCTGTCCAACAAACTCCTGTATAGGGCAGCCACATGGCAGAACTGTGTGCATACACACACACATGCACACGCACACACACACACACACACACACACACACACACACACACACACACACACACACACACACACTCACACACACACACACACACACACACACACACATACACACACACACACACACACACAGACATACACACACACATCACCAACACAGCTAGGGCACCTCCATACCTACACACACCACATCTGCACAGCCCAATTGATAAAGAACCCCACTAACACTCACACATGATGTCAACCAAATGGCTCAGCCTAGGTCTTTGACAAACGCACAACACACCCTGTGCATAGGATGATACCTGTGCCACATTCCTGTCATTCATACCATCGATGCAGGGACACGCTAATATGGTTTTGATGCACAGGGTGAATGTACTAAGGTTTAGCAATGTAATGCTGTGTAACATGTTTTCAGCTGGAGAGTTTAATGCTTACATGTCAGAATGTGTAGCTGCCCTGCCATGATGTATTATAGCTGTTATTTACACTGACTGATTGTGGTCTCCATAATGTATTCAGTTTGTGTTGTAGGTGTCTATGTGTCAGCAGGATGTTTGTCTGCTGTTGTTTCCTACAAGGGGTATGGCACTGTGGTGACACATTGACTGTGTCATACCCTGGGTAGAGCTGGACACAAGTAACAGGACTGTATAACAGTTACTACATGTGCCACATGGCTGATAGGTCTGAGGGGTGTATACAGATGAGTGCATGGTGGCTGACGTCAGCAGCACTTCTACAGTGGACAATGGTAAGTGTACTGGGTGGCACACAGCAAATGTTTGTGAATAACACACACACACACACACACACACACACACACACACACACACACACACAGAGGCTTTGGCGTTGATGCAATACACAGATAATACTGTACACATGGATGTACTTAATTTTGCAGTGAACTAATTTTGGCCTATGTAATTCTACCAAGACAAAACAGGCAAAGCATCACAGCAATAAATAATCAGTCTGCCAGTTTAATGTCATTGATGATGGTACTGGCAGAGTATATGTCCTCTTCCCCAATGTAGTGCAATCCTGGAGTAGGTAAACATAGGTGTGCTGGTGTGGGAAGCACAGCCCTCCACTTTGGAGGGTGTGGGGTGGTGTAGAATCATACATAGTGTGATTAACAGCTACTTAACCTGTTAACATAAACTGTACATTATTACAGCAGACTAAGCGGGGGTATACACAAAACAATAACCCCAATGAGGGTGGCTGTGCCCACAACATCCACACCCAACTATATATACCAACTCCAGTATCGCTGTACATCTGTATAGTGGGGAAGAGGGCATTTACACATCTACTACTAGTTTTGATGGAATGAATTTCCACAAGATGATTCCTTTGAAATGTTAGCATTTGCCAGTCAGTTCTCAGACAAATAACCTCCTGGGACATGTATTTTCTGCAAACTGAAGTAGATCCCTTCACATACACACACACTTACTTGGCAACACTGAGAGTAGAACTCCTACCTAGGTACTTTTTGCTACTAATGTGTTTGTCCTTAATTGCACACACCACACAGCTTTTAGGATGAGGTGTGTCCTGAGTTTCTTGTTAAGTGAAGAACATTACCGGCTTTGTACAGTATGGTAATGGGGGATGTACTGGGTGTTAATGAACAATACATAGTATGACATACTGTCATATACATATTGACAGACACATAACATTCATAGACACATCTGAGAGACTTGAGTTTATCAGTGTTAATTACCTTGTTGGTGAGTCCATTCTGTTACAGAGAATTTGCACACAGCACATGCATCATTGGGCTGGATAGTGTAATCAGTTACCTGTATGGTTGATGGTGACAGTGGTCCTAATATAGTGGACCTTGGGACATGTACTGGGGGTACCATGATGTAAAGGCAGTATACCCAGCACCCACACCACACATTGGATATTTTACTCACTGAAACCCATGATAATGCTCTGACATACCCACAATATGCAGGGAACTATGAATATAGTGGTTGTTGCCTAGCCAATTGTGTTTGTGCATGAGACATGGGTGGAGAGTGTTATCTGAGTAATAGAAGGGTTGCCTATATTGCTCACCAATCCATAATGTAACATGTAGGGCTATGGACTGTCTACACCAGCCTCTCTGAGGTTTGACATCTGTTGTCCTTGTAAGGTGGACAGTGTGACATATTCTAGGTCCTCAACATAATAATTTAGCAAAACCCACCCCAAAATGGAACCAGTTATTACACAATCACAGCAGCCTTCACACAGGATACTGATCACACACACACACACACACACACACACACACACACACACACACACACACACACACACACACACACACACACACTTGCCAGTACTGAGATTCAAACCCCTTCCTAGCTATGTATTGCTACTATAATGTACCACAATTTTCGCACGTGCCATGGAGCTTATAGGATGGATGTTGTCCCAAGGTACTTCTAAGGTGAGGAATATCATCAGCCCTTGTAAATACTGACATTGGGTGATGTAGTGGGTGAGAGATTCCCCCCAAAACATTTACCCTAAACACACGTTTACATTTGCCAGGGGAGAGTTTCAGACCTCTATCTAACAATCTTTATGGACCATTATGTTACGCATTTATCACATGCACCACTGACCTGACATGACTTAGGGTTGGCAACAGTTACTTCTAAGGTGGATGATATCTGCAGGACTGCGAAAGTCAGGCTCTGAGATATGTACTGCATGTAAATGGGGCCAGAATCTTTAAGGTACACATATACATAAGTACACACACAAACATTTGCCACAGATGAGATTCAAACCCATACCTGTGTAGTTACTGCTATTACATTGTTCTGCATTTATGGCACATGCCATGCAGCTTACATGTTGGAGAGCTCTTCAGAGGTATCTTTAAAGGTGACTAACATCAGTAACAGTGCTAAAAGAGGGGTAAGGGGAGAGTAGTAAGTGCGAATGTCCATAATATTAGGTATTATCAAAGACACACACACACACACACACACACACACACACACACACACACACACACACACACACATATACAAACAGTTTCCATGTCTTGGATTAGAACTCCTACCTAACTAGTATGTTACACTATAGCATTACACATTTATTGCAAGTGCCATGGAGCTGGCCTTTATCCAAAGGGGCATTTCAAGGTGACTGACATCAGCAGTCTTGCTAAAGTAGGACAATGGGAGTTTTAGTGACTGTGAATAGCCTCAAGATCATTAATTTACACACACACACACACACACACACACACACACACACACACACACACACACACACACACACACACACACACAAACACACACGCACACACACACACTAGCCATGTCTGGGATTAGAACTCCTACCTAACTAGTATGTGTTACACTACAGCATTACACAGTTATTGCAAGCACCACAGAGCTTATGGTGCTAGCCCTTTTCAAAAGGGTTCTTTCAAGTTGACTGACAGCAGGCTTCCTAACGTAGGGCAATGTGAGGTGTAGTGAGTGTGAATGGCCTCAAAATCATTAATCTCCACACACACACTTTTACAGTTGCTACATCTGGGATTAGAACTCCTACATAATTAGTATGTTGCACTATAGCATTACACAGTTATCACAAGTGCCACAGAGCTTATGGGGCTAAGACTTGGCTAGAGGGTTATTTCAAGGTGACTGACAGCATGAGTACTAACATGGGCAATGGGAAGTGCAGTGCATGTGAATGGGCCATAAATCATTCCTCTGGAAGCACGCACACACAACACTCAGTCACACACAACTTAAAATTTGACAGGACTTGGTATACATATCCTAGATAAATACTGATTTGTATTATCATGTTACACAGTTATCATTTTACACAGTTATCAGAAGCACCACAGACACTATAGGGCTGAGGGCTACCAAAAGCAATGTCTACAGTGATTGACATTGGCACATCATGTGATATTGGCCAATTGGATGTGTGGTGGGTGGGACAGGCCTCATTATTTATTTATTTTATTTTATTTGACATTTGTTAACCGGGCTAGTCCAACTGAGGTAGTGCCCTTTTTCAGTGGAGGCCTGGGGAGAAAAACTCCACAAGAATTAGACAATATAAATATAAATACATACAGAAATAAATATAACAGCTATACATACAAAGCAAAGATGACTACTTGAAAAATTAAAATATAAAACATATAAGGGAAATGAGGATAGAAACATAATAAATAGGTGGAAAGAAAAAATAAGGTGATTGTCCAGAGAGTATGAGAAATTAGGGAAGAAATTCACTCTGTCTCTCTCTTCTTTACATCTCTGTGTGTGTATGTTGGACATATTATAGTGTGTTGGCCTTGGATATGTGTGAGTATTCCTATCCAGTTTGTGCGCAAAGCATGAATGGTGTGCAATGTGGTGTGTGTGCACAGACATCTGCGACTGACAGATATGTATAGTCCATTGTTGTTGTCAGACATGGGCTTCATTTCTCTAAGTCTAGGAGCATTTGCTATGACTGTACTGGTATTCCAGGTCCTCTGTTGGCTTCCATTTGGTTTTGTAATCTGACCTATCATACAGACTAGAGGCATATCAGTAGAGTACAGATCTTAAGTTTTATTGACCTACATTTCAGTTTCAGACTTCTTACCCTTCAGAACTAACATACAACTGCCAGACTTGTTGTAGTCTGTCTGTGTAGGTCTAGTGGGGGGCTTTTCACAATTGCCATCAATTGGAGGCCTTAGCACAGCATTTCTTTATGGTCATCTGCACCTGTCCTGCTGGCTGAAGCTGGTGTTGGGTATGTGAGCCTCACTGATGTGCATGTGTGTGTCCTATGGACACACATTTGGGCCACCACATGTACTGAAGTGGGATTTGTCACCTTTTCTAGTACTGCCTACTTTGTTGACACCAGTATTTGTTATGGATTTCATGCTACCCATATAAGTGTCCACTATCTGCTGCCATCCTATTTAGCCACCTGATTCCCTTGCATGCTCACATCCATACCATAGATACAACTAGCAGAACATACTACTCCATTCAGCAATTGATAGGAAGAGTGACTTACCTTGTGGCTGTGCCAGTATTGAGGATGGTGCTGGAGGGCTGACTATGTTGGATGCATATAGTACACTCCCTATACGTGGTAAAGCACAGGAAGTGTCATGTTTGGCATCTTTTTTACTGTATGTGAGAGTCAGAGAGAGGTGTCATTCCCTGGGTCCCTACCATGTCAGTGTATGTGCTATGTGTTGCCTCTTTGCCAAAGCCTGGGCATACTGGGCATGCCTTCTTCTGCCTACATGGGCAAGCTCAGGTTGTTCCTCCTCCAAGTCCCTCTGTGCCTGTGATGGCCTTGGCAATGGTGGGGGGCTGTGTGGCCCTGCCCCATGCTGTTCCTGCTGCAGCTGTTTCCACAGGATCATATTGTGTAGTATGGCAAATACAATGAAAATTTGTGTACATGTAGCTTGGGAGTATTGCAAGGCTCCACCGGATATGTCTAGGCACCAAAACCATGACTTGAGCATCCAAAACACATGCTCTATTGTGATTCTGGTTTGTGCGTGTGCCTCATTACTGAGTTCTTGTTCAGGTGTGTGTGCATTTCTGATGGGTGTCATCATCCACGGCTCCTGTGCGCAACCAGCATCCCCCACTAGGTGGCCATATGGGATGTCCCCACTGGCAAATTTCTGGTACAACTGTGTCATATGCCAGATGTAGGAGTCATAATAGCTTCCAGGGCTGCCAGCACACACATTCAAGATAATGTCCTGGGCATCGCACATGACCTGGCAGTTGATGGAGGGGAAGAACTTGCGGTTTTTGTAGACCCTACTCCACTTGTCGCATGGTGCTTTGATGTGTATGTGCGTGCACTCTATAGCACCCACTACCTCAGGGTATTCTGCTATTTGGTGGAAGAGACTCATATTGCTTGTCAGTGCCTCATGGGTGTTGAGGAAATTTATGTGCTCACCGGCATGTGCTGACATGGCATCCAGGAACTGGTGGTGTACCCTGGATGCTGATGCCTGTGAGATCCCCATGATATCCCCAGTTGGCCTTTGGAAGGTAACTGTGGCTAGTATTCTTAACTACACATACCTTGGTATCCATTGGGATGGGTTCCCCTCTGAAGGTTTTGTGTGTGAGGCATGGCCGGCACAGCTCAACAATTTGCTGTAGAATGTCCCTGTCCACCCTATAGTACTCCACTATCTCCAGCTCATATAGCCCCTGGTAGGTTACTCTGGGTCTGTACACTCTTCTCCTCCTCCTCACTGTGGGTTGGTTGTCAGCATTTACATCCTCACCACCCTCAGTCTCTTCCACATATTGATGTATGAGAGCAACAGCAGCCCCTAACATTTTGTTAGTTTTGTCAGGTAAAATTTCCCCATCTGAGTACACCGGTGGTGTAGAGTTTGTGGGAAAAGCCAGAGTGAAAGGTGTTTGCATAGTTTATAGTAGTGTGCTGGGCTGGGCTGCTGCCTGTGTAATTGGCTGATTCTGATACATTTCACCTGCCAGCTATGCTAGTTCTCCTTGATTGCCTTCCTACTGCTGTTTTCCCTTCCCATTGCCTTCCCGTTTAAGCCCCGATGCACTCCGCACATTCCCAGTGCTCAGATGTGAACAGAGCTGCTATTTCCTGTTTTTTTTTGCTTGTTTAAAACCCGGTGCGCGGCATGCACACCAGTTTAGGCAATGTAAACAGTGCTAGGTAGCCTCAGACCCTCCCCCTTTCCTTAGCTGTGCTTAGCTAAGGGCAAACATGGGTCACAGAGCTCCAATAAGCTTACAGCACGCATGACACCCCCCCTTATGAGGTCATCTACCTCTTATGCTTATACCATGGTGTTGCTGCACCTACACGGTTGGGTGCAAGCTAACATTGAGGGGATATCTGTGATTCAGTATAAATCCCCTCATTTGCATAAAACAGAATGCTAATTCATAGTTACCACACTCACCCTGAGCCTTCCCCCTTGGCAACCACTGTTCCCTGCTATTGTTGTCTCATGCATGCCATTGACTATCATGGCAAAATGCTGATTTGGGTTTAAAAGCTTATTTCCAACTTTTTTCTTATTTTCGGGCAAATCCTGTTTGTGCACCGCTGCTCTACATTTAAACGGCTGAAATTGGCCATAAAAAACAAAAGTAATTTTTTATAATTTTGCAACTATTTCCCATTGGCATGCTTACTACATAGAATACATGCTTTCTTTTGAGCTGTCATGCCTCTGTTTTGTAATTTGCAGAAATGTATTTGGTTGGTAACCGAATGCATTTCTGCAGGTTACACTATTCATGCACAGACACCTGCTTGCTTCCTGGATCACTAATTCACCTTATTTGCATGATTTTCACCAGCAAATGGGGTAATTAGCATACAGGAGCTTTGTGCATGCAGGAGTAGTATAGGAGGTCTTGTGCACGTCCCAGGAGCTCATTCAAGGATCGCTCATCGGCCATATTGCATGCAGCAGCTCTTGCACTATTCCTGCACGCCGTGCAGAACTTGCTGAATCCTGGGTATGTCTTTTCTCTATTAGTGTTAGGTGTGGAGACACTGCTGAAAAATTATGTTTTTATCGATTTTTCTTTTTTTTTTTAGTCTTGCATGCACAGAATGTATTTCTTGGTGCATACTTAGTAATGATTATTTATTTTATTTATTTATTGCATTTGTTTACAGGGAAAGTCCACGGGGCCTAAAAGAGACCATTTTCAGTGGAGGCCCGGGGAGAAAAGCTCTGGGGAGAAAAGCTCCGACAAGAACATAGATGTAGAAAAAAAAAATTAAACATTAATTGGTACAGAAGTAGAAACAGTGTTACACATAGTGGTTACAGTAATATGTACAGAATATATGAATAAGTCAGCATAATGTGTTGACATATCGACCTTTGGGTCTGTTGATCATGTGAGACCTTGATAATGCTGTGCCTTGCAATCAGCTATAAAATATTTTATTATAATTAATTAATTAAGCAATTTATTTAGTTGACATTTGTTAAGTGGAAAATGTCTCTGGGAGAAGCCCTTTTTCAGCAGAGGCCCAGGGAGAAAAGCTCCAAACATAAACATTAGTATGAGTATACCGAAAGAGAAGTTAACAAATACAATTAAATATCAGCAGCAGTTAGCTAGGTAATAAGATACAAGAGTTGTTCAAGATAAACAATGTACATAGAGGACAGACAAGTTTACTTGTATAATTTTGTTTATAGCTGGAGATACTTAGGGAAAGGATGATGTAGAAGAGGCAGATGGATTGGGTATAGTATTTATAATAACAAAAGCCAGCAGGACAATACAGACAGAAGAAGTGAGGAGAATAGGAGGGGGAAGTAAATAAGTAGGTGAAAGAAGGAGAAAGGAAGAAGTGGTTACTGGCAAACTAGGCAGGGTTGCAAAGTGGATTATAGAGATGCTAAGCAAAGTTAAGGCAGGAAGAGAGCCAGGTGTTGAGAAGTCTTTCTTTTAGTAGTTTGTGAATTCGATAGAGTTTCCACCTTTGTGAAGTGGAATAACACATAATTCTTTCCAGATAGAAGGGACTATAGATTCTTGGACTGATCTGCTAATTAGTATGGAGATTGGGTAGGCTATGGAGTTAGCTGCTATTTTAGGAATTTAGTTGGCAGATTGTCTGCTGAGGGAGAACAGGGCTTTAGTTTAGACAGTAAAGATGTGATGTATGAGGTAGGATCAGGATTTAAAGAAAAAGCAGAATCATTGAGAGGACATACAAGAGGTGAAGTTTGATTTGAATTGTGATAGTTTTGAGTTTTGAGTTAGAGTGACTATGGTGTCTACAAAGTAGGAGTTGAACTTTATGGCAGTTTCAAAGGGAGAATCTTTAGGGCATCGGTTTGGTATGTTGGAAGAACTAGGGTTCGGAATCTTGTTAATGGTTGTCCAGATTTTTTGGGATTGTTTTTATGGTGAATTTGAGGTTTTAGATTAAAAAAAATGTTGTCATCATTGACTTGTTTTTTTTTTTTTTTTTAAGGTTCTGAATTGTTTCTAGGTTTGCAGCTGACTGGATGATTGAAATTTCAATCAATTATTCCATGCCACATGTCTTTTGTGCATTACAGCTCAGGTAGAATGGGAAAGCCAAGCTGCATGATGAGATTTCACTCTTTCTTTCCTGAGGGGAGCTAGGCTATAAAGAGTATCTAGAAATATGCAATTGAATTTCAGATCAGCATCATCTTGTGGTAGACTGAAGAGGAAGCCCAGTTTATAGAGGATAGTAAGTTGCTAAATACATTAGAGTTGAAGTTGGTGAGACTGCAGCACACTTTATATTTGTGTTGTCTAACCTGATGGATGGAAATTCCTTGAACAAAGGTTGGGAAGTGCTCACTGATTGAGTCAGACTAGGATTTGATACTAGTATCCAATCTAGGATGCTGTCAGTGTTTGTGGTTTTGTTGTAATGGGTAGAGGAGGTAATTAGTTGAGTGCAGCCATGAAGATTAATACTTGAAAAAAGGAAGTCAGTGATTAAGGTTTGCCAGTCGATATTAACATCACCAAGAATTAAAATTTCATTAGAGATAGGGTTGGTGGTTCAGGAGAGAAACTTTTCTAGAATGGGAATATTATTCTCTGGAGATATATATATATATATATATATATATATATATATATATATACCTATAAAACATAGCATATTTTTATGAATGAGAAGATCTGTATACCTGCCTGTGCTGGTGGACAGAAATCCACCACTTTAATGAGCAGATGCATTACCAATATGATAACATGCAATAGAACACATGGATACATGGCCATTCTTAATAGTGCAGGTTTTAGCAGATTCACCCAGAAGGTTCAGTAAGTGTGAAACATATGTTTATTTATCTGTGTTTATCTATCTCTTCATTATCCTTGCTATCTATCTATCTATCTATCTATCTATCTATCTATCTATCTATCTATCTATCTATCTAGCTATCTATCTAGCTATCTATCTAGCTATCTAATCAATCTCTCTGTCTTATCTATAGTGTATTCATGATTGCAGATTTCTGCCTTTGGCAGGCCTATTAGACGTGTTTTCCAAGGTAACAAAATGTTCTTTTGTGTATTATTCGCTGCTTTATAGAAAGGCTGGTGGTTGGTAAAATAGCAAAGGTATTTACCTCACAGATGCAAATTACAGGGCTTGATTTTTGCCTTTAAGGGAAATTATCTTGGCTTAAAATGGTCCACAGGGGCAGCTAGCCTAGTACTTACCTGTGAACCTATATTTACTTATGTGAGAGTTACCTAAAATAATGAAACATAGTAAGACTTGTAGACAGGAAGTAGAAAGGAGGATATACTGTTTTGGGGGTGCACTGAGTGATGTTTCTGTTTTAGGGTAATGTGAAGGTAGAGTTGGTAGAGTTCACTGATAGGGTGCATCGATGTGACGTGACGTTACAACTTAGTGGTAGGGACACCAAACCTGAAGCTTCCAGGGACAAACCAAAAGGTTAATACTTTTCCTACCTATAATGAAGTCTGTATCAGTTCATGGAGAGATGTGCCTAGAGTGATGGTATACTTCCGACAGATAAACAACAACACTTTTGTACTAGAATATGTTAACATATAACTGGATTAATGTTTTATGTTCTAATTTCTTGTCAAAGAGTTCAAGGATTAGATCATTTAATTTCAGTGCTTATAAAAATTGATGCACTTAACATCAAAAAACAAATTCTATAATTAATATAAAAACAAAAAAAATTATGAACTTATAATGATTGCAAAAGTAAAATAAATGCTTTCCTTTTCCAGACATTAAATACACAAAACAAAAACTAAAGCCTAAGAGGACTTTCAGACATACTATTGTTACTTTGCCTGGTTAGTAATACTGTTAGGTAAAGGGTTTTTTGTAAAGTACTGTATAGAATTAGGATTAGGGGGTTAGGGCAGTGGCTGTGCTAGGGTTAGTGTAAGGAGGTTTAGGGAGATGAAGCTTACAAAAAAAATGTTTTGACAGTACCATAACACAAGACTACACACACACACACACACACACACACACACACACACACACACACACACACACACACACACACACGCACACATACAAACACACACACGTGCACACACACACACACACACACACACACACACACACACACACACACACACACACACACACACACACACACACACACAAAGATAAATCTATTCCCTTGCCTTGCCAGTACTCTAACCCCAACTCACAGACACTTGCTTTTATACAGACACACGCACACACATATATACATACATTCCTAACCCTAATACCAAAATATTTGGCACATGCAAACGTTTTGGCAGTAGTAAATAACCCCACTTATCTACACATAATCAAACCTGACACACCACATGGAAAGTCAGTGTTCCTAACACTGACATTCCTGTCATTCGAAAATGCACTTCTGATAAAAATGACACGTCAGTTTACTTAATCGATATTAGTGGAGTCAATAAAGTGAAGAGTAACAATTACTAGGACATTTTGTTATATATTTGTAGTATTTTGATGGTTTTGCCATTTCTGCCTGTGTGAAAAGTGTGACACTTTTGTATAATGCACTGTTAAGACTACCTGTCAAAGTGCAAAACAAATATCAGGCAGTTTATCACAGATGATTAAGGTCATTAGTTTCTCTGTAAAGTCCTCTGTTCGATTCCCATCATTTCCGTTTGCCTCCCATGTGATTCTGAGCAAGTTGCTTCACTAGCCAATTGTCTTAGCCTTCAATCCAGTTAATAAAGCATTAAAAAAGTAGTCTCTGAAAAATTTATGCACACAACTGTTTGGCTCATATTCACATGTCATAGATCACCTGTGCAGTTTTACAATTTGAAAGCTCCTTTATCCTTATTTCCTTCAGCATTTAATTTCCCTCATTATAGGTCCTGTGATATATGCTCGATATCTGATTTAGAGTATCATAGAACTTTTTAAGTGTTTGAAAGACAAGAGACTGCACCTGTATGAAGTTGTCATGCTATGACTAGTATAGTAAACTGTCTGAGGATAATTGCGATTATTGAGTGGTAAACATATTTGGCCAGGACTGCTTTCATTCTCAGGGCACTGTGGCCAGGGCTGCAGCATACTTGGTCACAAATATGTCCTGGGCTTGTGCTGATGTATATGTGCTGTATTATTTTCTGTTCTGATATCTTCTGTTTTGCAGGCTAGCATGAGTAGAGAGAGTAATATGCAACATTTTAATTTATTATTTTTTACTCTGGAAAGTGAACTGGCCATTAGGAACAGCTTTCAATCACAAATTAAATCACAAGGGAAAGGGTAAATGTAATATATAAGGAGACTGTAGAATAACCAGTCAAAGATGGCAGAGAAAAATTAGCTAGCCAGCATGGCATGTCCTTAGACATGATATTCTAGCAATAACTCATCTGTTTTTCAATGTATGATTTAAAAATTCCCAGTGCTTTCCCTGAAATCCAGCATCCATGGAGGAGGAAGGTAGAAACTATTCCTGTAGTCATCATATGGTTGTTGGAAAGACTGTGATAAGTTCTGTTATTCCAAGAAAAGGAACCCCCATGGTGCAGATGCCTTGTATATTTTAGATGGAGTTTCAGTCCTGATGATGGAGCACCTTTGCCTCAAAGCTGATTGGGAGATTAAGGACGATATGTCTAATATACTGGTCCTCAGAATGATGGTCATCTATGTTCTGAGATAAATACATATCCCTGATGCAGGTAACTCAAGCTCTTTAGGAAAAGATGACAAGACCTTTTAACATCTGGTCTAGGTGAAGCAACCAACAGTCCATGCACGTGGCTTTTTCTTATACCATTCATATCCTTAAGTAGTTTGTTGGTCGTTATGAATATACATTTAGAAACTACATTTACAGAACTGGTACAAAACTGCAGACCTTTAGCCAATTATAACACATATTACTGTGCATATTAGTTTGCACATGTATACAGCCATTATGTACAGACAATTCTTGCTAGCAAAGTGCATGTGATTAAAGCATTCAACAAAAGTCAGGCAAGTGTATCTGGACTTGTTTGAGGCTAAACAGGCTCACACTCGCAACAAAGCACCACATTGCTGCGATATGGGCAGTGGCAGACAGGCCAAAGATGGCCAGCAGAGTTCATCATATAAATGGGAAGGAAAAAGAGTGATAGTAAAGATGGAAAGGAAGAATAGCAAGCCCATGAATATATACAAGGGGGATGATACATTGGGAGGAAGAGCATTTTTGTGGGAAACACTTCTATTTTTTTAACTAAGAAAACAAAATGTAGCTGAGGAAGGTAGTATAGAATGGTTATGGGAGGGACAGAGGGAAAAGGGGAGGTGGTAGGGGCTCACAAACATAAATCATAGACACAGACTGACAGGGATGGTAATGATATAAAAAGTGGTGACAATAGTAGATGAAGACAACAAAGCGTGGACACTTGGTGATGAAGAGGCTTAGGCAACAATCATGGTATTGATACAAAAAGCTGGGGAACACCTTGATTAGGAAAGGACAAGGTACATGATGAAAGCTAGACTAGCCTAGAAGTTAGTCCAAGCATACATTAATATACTCTGTGACTGATGTCATATAGAGGTCGCTCTTATGGTGCCGCAATGATCAAGGCCTACCTGCCATGTGACTCAACCAGCTGTAACAGGAGGCATGCCATGATTTTTGAGGTGCATGTTCAGCTTTCAGTGCACCTCAGATAACACCAGTCTATGCACCTGTCATTAGAATTTCACTGAGGACCCTTCTGGGCCACTATCAGGAGAGAAGCCACCACTTTCCTACTGAACATTTGTCAAGGAAGCCACCAGTGAGTCACCCCAGTCAGCTTCTTAAGGCTGACCTCTATACCCTTGCTGAGAAGCAGATCTGGTGCCCACTGATAATCCAGTAACAGAAGCATTGACTAGTCATGGCCACAGTGATTGCTGACATTTCTCAGCAACCATCACAACTGGCTCTGAAGGAAGAAGAATAGCAAGTTAGCTTCACTTAGAGCTTATAATGAGGTGCTCTTGTTCCCTCATTAACATAACTGCCATGGTATGTGTCCCAAATTAGTGGAATGTAAAGCATGGATACCATATTGTGAGGGACAGTGTATGGAATATGGAGTTTACTGCAGTAGGACACTGGACTTTAAAATAGGCATACTGAAGGAAGACAAAACACCTGATAATGTACCCTTGTACTGTGTCAAGCACCCATGGTGAATGTCAGCAACACAGACATAGGTAAACTACTATGTTCATCTCTGGAGTGAGGGTGCACAAAGGGCAATGCACTGAGAGGGGAAAACATGCCATACGTGGCACAATGTCTCTTGTACATAGGATGAGGCATGGCAATGTATATTACTGGGAGAACAGGAGGTGCAGAGTATTACAGGGGTTCAATATGCTGATTCAGGAATGAGTCATTTGATAACATGCCTGTAACTGCATTTTGCATAGGCAAAAGAGAAGTGTCACATCACAGCAAAACAAAAACCAAGTAAGTATCCACCATATTGGGTTGGGAGTGACAAACCATTATATGGGGCATTCACATACATCAATGCACCCACACTGACGTGCAACTTACTGGTGTACACATATTGTAAAAAATTGCAAGATAGGCAACTAGTGGAAATGTTCAACATCTAGGAGACTGAGATGTTACTGCAGGCCTTACATAGACATGGCTTGCATATCATAGCCAAAGGAAATGCAAATACAGCATTCCAGGAACAAGTGTGGTAGGGAGTGCTACTGTGAGTGGCCATAATAGGAGTCTACACTACGTGTGGAAAAGGGCAACCAAAATGATACTACATGCCATGAACAACATATGGGACATTGTGAGGACATGTCCACCACAGGAGGAGGACCATTGAGATATACATCTTCGTTTCCACTGAGATGGGCTGTCCATGTGTCACCCTTGATTATGCATGTGTATGATACAATTTGGCAAGCTCTATGCTAAGCCACATGGAAGTGGTCCTAAATCAAGGGATAGTGTACTCACTGACACTACCATCTGCATTGGTGTGGAGGGTCATGGTGTACCACATCATGGGCACTGTTTCTGAGAACAGCCACTGACACATGTTGCTCTGCTATAGTGTCTGCTATCATAAACATTGTAGCATCCAGCAAACTGGCAATTCCAAACATTCATAAAAGGTGAACACCTTGTCCCACTCTGTCTGCTTTATATGTTTCTGAATTGCTCCACTATGTTTGATAACATCATCTACATAACTGACCATCATTTGCAGTGGGAACTTCATTTCCATATCATTATGCAATCATTTGCATATATTGCAGACCATGCTACCTTTACCCTAATGCAGTTGTAGTACTCATGTCTATGAATCATTGCTATCTCTATTTTGCACAGTGCAATGCACTGTCCATGAAGTCTCCCCTTATTGTGCACATCCACATCTTTCTTTACACTTAAGATACACATACAGGGCTCTGATCAGGACTGATAGCTTTTAATGACAATTGTATGTGTCTCTACAGACACACACAATGTGCATAGTAATTTTCTTTTTCTCACTGGTCCCTAATCCTTTTCAATGTGTGTCCAACTTTTGTTCACATGCTTTCCTGTATATGCTTAGAAAACAAAATGGAGCCTCACACCACTAAAATAAACAAATAAATAAGTAAATCCTATACCCCATCTCTCACTTCTGCAGATTTGTCATTGTCTTGTTCTATTCTATGTACCTCTGCATTCTTATTCACAACTTCTTCTGCTTTAATATCACTCCTGCCACCAGTGGTGTTTGTGATGTGCAGAGCAGTCCCTATACAACCTATCCAGCACAACACTAACATTTTTAAACTTGCTGTCTTTGCTACTGTACCTGTTAGACAGTCAACACAACAATTTTTGTCTATAATGAGAAATGTGCAATATAACTGTGAATATCTTCACATCTGTGTAGTAAAGCCATGAGCATCTGCACACTTGTGTAGTACAACTGTGAAAACATGTAGACTTTATTCTGGTATCCTATGTACATTTTCAGTTGTATACATATAATTCAAAGTAAACACTGCATTATTTTCTGGAATGCTAAGAATTTCACCCAAGAACAAGATTCCAGTTCCATTTGTGTGTGTGTGTGGGGGGGGGATCATACAGGCCGACATGAGACTGCATAGTGTACTCATTGTGTTCTTGACTATGAAGTCATATGCTATGATCTAACCAAACTCACACAGTGCAGAGGAGGACAAGCAATCTTCATCCTCATGGAGGTCACATTCCCACATAGGCACCTGCTCCTGTGGACTATCTATGCAGGTTGCCACCTGTTGGTAGGTTGGTGAGTCTTGTACCCACCCACAGACCATGCTTAGCATGTCACTTCTCCCCTGAAGTGACTGATGCTTTATGTGGCTGGCTCCACCTTGCCCACTCCTCTGGATAGGAAAACCCATCAACCCTTACCAGCACTGTCAAGAACCTAAAGTTCTAATTGATCAAGGACTGATAAAAGATTGCCTGGGTCATAGTCAGGCCTTTGTCCCATGATGCCACTGCTGCTGACTAATGTCATGTAAATTTTCACATCAATATGAAGCATAACAAGAAGTGGAACATGGAGGAGACCTTTGTTTCACATCTCATATGAAGGACAGTCAGTGTGGGAAATGCACCACCTCCAATCTTGACAGCAGTGTCAACCTCAGAAAGATTAAGTTAAGGGATCAGTGCTGAAATTGAGCAAACATTCTTCGGACCTTCTAATAGGTTCATAGGTGTTTACTAGGCTGAAGACCAAAAGGGCCTTTTTAAGTCTAGCCATGCATCCCAAATCTCTGATGAGGTCTGATAATAAGGAAAAAGCATGTATTCTGTTGAGTATATACCAATATGCTTCAGCAGCTGCGTAAGTCACAGTTGTTAAAAACACTGGAATGTGGCTCTTAGTCAGATGGTGTTTTCTTTTCCACATATTAGTTCATTGTACTTCTTTGGTGTTAAACTGATTCATACATTACAGCGGTGCTTGCTAACATACAGGCTCATATCAATCTCCTGGCATGTTGTAGTGCACTGTAATAAAACAATTCAGAGCTTTCCACTTGGGAATGCCAGCAGAAACATTGTGCAAATAAACAACTCAGCATTACTTCAGAAACAGAACATTCCTAAACTTAATATTAATAGCATCACTCATTGAAAATAAACTTACATTAAGCTATTAACCTATGACAATGTACTTATTTCAAATCTGCCCTATCTTTAAAGTGCTAACAGACATATTGTTCGCATGTACTGCTATACTTTATTCCAAACCTTCACCAAGGTCCCATTTCCACACATTTTCCTTAGGTTTTATTAACTAAGTAAGCTTGCAAGCTCTTTCAATCCTTTGCAATGAGGAGATAATGGAGTGTGTTTAAACAGAATGGGACAATATCCAGGATACTACAATGCATCCTTCTTACCCACATACCACTACACTTAGAGAGGGAAACAACCTAGTTAGAAGACAGTAAACTAAATGCTGTACGTAGCAACATCAGATATATCATTGAGTTAACATTCAATTGGTTTGGTTTTGGCAGGTTCGTAGATGGAAAGCTCCAAAAACACTGAAGTACCAAATGACAGAATACATCAGGGAACACCTTTCGAGGAATTTCTGGTTTATCATAAAATATGTTTAAGAGCCATGTGAATTAAAACAATAACATATGGGGTTATACACTGCAAATGCTATTCCGATCCGGCACAAGCTGTTAAGAGTTACTTGAGACAAACAACTGAGATATATGGGTGCCAAATCAAATGATAGGAACAAAGGGAAAACTACCTTAACCCACAGCTAAAGCCAAGAGCTGGAATAGATAAAATTCAGTAAACTATGGTGCCCCACTAGTTTTCCTAGTTTTCAGAGCATTGTGTGGCTGGCTCCACCCTGCCCACTCCCCTGGATAGGAAAACCCATCAACCCTTACCAGCGCTGTCAAGCACCTATATATCTCAGTTGTTTGTCACACTGTAAAAGTGTGTATGTCCATATTTGTGCGCATGCTTCAGAGACAGGTATCTATAAAACGATTTTCTGAGACAGACTAGCACATATAAATATGACCAATGCAATATATAAATGTGAAAGGTCTACATAGGTGTAACAAAGAGCTTGCAGCTCATAAGCACTACAAATTAAACTTGCATTAGTTAAAATAAGGTATTAACAAAAATCTATAAGCCAGATAATAAGACCATCTGGACAAAACTTTTCAATAAAACACGAGAAGGCACTACGTCACATCACATTCCAGTGTTGTGTATATTTTTTCTCAAAGATGTCTTAAATGCCTTCATTTCAGGATGTATTTTAAAGTACTGGATAGCATGTTCTGGAGTTTGACAGCTGTAGTGTACTGGAGTTTGACAGCTGTAGTGTAAAGTGAATATACTATATATATATATATATATATATATATATATATATATATATATATATAAAATAGTATTTCTTTTTTAACATAAATGCTTGGCATTGCCCATTTAAGAACAAGGCATAATGCACTGTGAATATTGAGATATCAGCAGTTGAGGGTGAGATGCTGAAGAGTTAACATTGTTTATACTGTGTAGCCACACTGTTTGTAATAAAGTTACATGTTTACTGAAACCTTTACTGAATCCTGATATTTCTAACATGTTGAGGAGTAGACATAGTCTGCATTTCATAGCACTTCCAACAGTATGTGCCAGATAGTGAGACTTTCCATATTTTATTTCCTGGTTTTGTGGATTTACATTACTGCATAGTAGAATTTGTAAATATTCTGTATTGTGCCACATCAAACTATCAGTCAAAATGAGACATTTGGCAGTATGCAGGAATTTATAACTAAAGGAGAAAAACTAGAACAGTTGTTGGTTTAACTGTAATCCTATCAAATCATAGGTTCATAGGTTCATAGGCAGGTACTAAGCTATTTGCCCAAAGGCATTTATAAGCCTAGCCGCAATGTGTTGGCTTTCGCCGCCCCCTTAGATTAGTTCCCTGTGCCTCTGTCCAGCAGAGCCACTGAAATGACCCCCAGGGTAAACTTTCTGTTTCCCATCCACTCGTCAAGGTTTCATTGAAGAGTGTTACCAAGGAGCTCTGCCTAATGTAGATTGTAATCTTCTTCCAAAGCATGGGAAGTCTCTGGGACAGGAATCTATCACTCCAGCACATCCTATTTATTGTTGTGGTGAGGCTTAGATCCCTAGAGCGTGTGGCTCGAGGGGATATGGTTTTCTTTAGGTGGAGCATGTCCATCAATTCTTGGTTGGACATGGCCTTGTATGTCAGGTAGACATCACCTCTGAGTAGGTGGTATGCAACTGAGTACAGCTGGAGCTTCTTCAGTCAAGCTGCATAGGGCATCTGTTTGAGGCCAGAGATCCTCTTGGTGAGATACTTCTGTGGTCTTTCCAGCTGTTGCAGGTGTCTTGTAAGGTACATCCCAAATGGGGCATTGTACTCTATAATGGGTCTGATGAGTGATGAGTAGAGGGGCACAATGACCTCTTTTGATCTGGATGCAAACTCTTTTGTGATTAGGTGGGCCACATAGAAGGATTTTCTAACCACTTTGGCAATGTGATTATCAAAGGAGAGATTACTATCTACTTGGGTCCCCAGATCTCATGAAAGGATAAGCAGTGATACATTCTACAGAGATGACACATGACAAATCTAGCTTACCATATCATACCTCTCATTTTCTTTGCTCAAGAATTCTGAGCAAAGACAAAAATAAGAGTGGAGGAAAAAGAGGTCAAAAATCAGAGATAGGTTTTAAATATTACACCAATTCACTTATGTTAATAAAAAAACAGACTTTACATCAATGTGCAATTTCTGAATAATAAGAGGCATGAAACTCTAATGCCTGTAATCAGGGCCAGATTTTAGTGTTCGTGATCCTAGGCACTTTCACTTGAAGCTGAACAGGAATAAATGCTCTCTGAATTACACTGACTGATATGACATTCTTATTACACGTTTCTTCCCAAACTTATCATGATCATTTGCTCCCACCACCAAATTTACTCTTTTTTCCTCGAATCAGGATAATTAATCTGCCATGTGACCAATTAAGTGGGAAGTGATCATGATCACCGAAAACAAGGCGAAGAATCAGAACTATTATATTGTTAATCCACGTGACTGATGAAGTCAGTTGAGCAATTATCATTTTTACACTTCTAATTTATATAACTGTAGGTGTTATTCAATTGCCTTGCACTGTGGCACGCACAATATAAGTTCATCGTTTGTGCAGACACTGATGTGTTGGCACTGGACAAGTGGAAATGACACCAGATGGATGACTTTGTTCTGTCAACTCAGTACAAGGAGTATGACTAAACTAGGGAGTTTATTTTTCGAGATTATTCAACAAAATGATGAGATGTCCAGTGTCGAAGTTTGTGCTGTTTTCTCATTAGTCACTATTTATTTGAACTAGAAGAAATTGAGGTATATTTCAGCATTTGTGCAATCCCTAGTAAAAATCTGTTGCATTAAAGTGATAAAGAGTAAGTAACTGGTAGTAAATTGTGTACACCACTTGTACAACCTACAATCATTTGGACATCTTTTATTCAAGCTATTTAAGAAACTGTCTGCTATTTTTTTATAAAATTTAGCTTTTTTTATTTTTTTTTACCATTTTAAGGGTAAAAATTCTAAAAATGTTTGGTTAAGGGTTTATTGTAGTAAGTATCACTACTGTATTATTTTTAATTTCTTTATATAAACTTAATTATTTACTTTGCTTCACTATTTGAAAATTGAAAAATAAGGTTTATTTTTTTATGAATTTTGGTTTTATTCAAAATTTGGTATAATCAATTGGACTTGATCCATATTTTCTTTTATAGGTTCATAAGTTCATAGGTAGGTATTAGGCTATCGGCCCTGGGGCCTATACACGCCCATCCAAAAAGGTACCCTGGCTTTTGCCACACAAGAAAATTATTTTCCTGTGCCACTGTTGAGCAGAGCCACAGAAGTAATCCCTGGGGTGAATTTCCTATTTCCCATCCAATCATCAAGATTTTTCTTGAAGAGTACTAATGAGGAGCTTTGTTTGATATAGATAGGTAGTTTATTCCAGAGTATGGGAAGACTCTGGGACAGGACTCTATCCCGCCGGCATGTTCTGTTTATTGTGGTGACAAGGTTTAGGTCCCTAGAGCGTGTAGCTTGGAGAGATTGGGATTTCTTTAAGTGGAGCATGTCCAACAGCTCTGGGTTTGACATAGCTTTGTATGTTAGGCAGAGATCTCCTACGGGCAGATGATATGCGATGGAGTAAAGCTGGAGTTTTTTGAGACGGTCTGCGTAGGGCATCTGTTTGAGGCCGGTAATCCTCTTTGTGAGGTATTTCTGTGGATTTTCCAGTTGTTGTAGATGTTTTGTGAGGTACATACCAAAAGGGGCATTGTACTCTATAATGGGTCTAATGAGTGATGAGTAGAGGGGAACACTGACCTCTTTTTTTTCTGGATGAGAAACCTTTTGTGATGAGGTGTGCCACGTAGAAGGATTTCCTGACTACTGTGGCAATGTGATTATCAAAGGAGAGATTACTGTCCACCTGTGTCCCAAGGTTTCTTATCACACTTTTGGTGTTAAGTATACTACCGTCAATGTTGTAGTTCATGGGTACAGAGTTTTTAGCAAAGGGGATGACAATGCACTTTTTGGCATTGAGCTTGAGGCCATGGCTTTGACACCAGGCATCTGTCTCAGTGAGGCCCTTTTGTAGGATGTCCACATCATTAGGAGTTTCAATTATGGCTCCTAGTTTGCAGTCATCTGCAAATCTGCAAACTTCATTAGCCAAAGACCTTCTGTGTTAGCCTGTACTTCAGAGAAGTAGATACCATACAAGAGAGGACCCAGGCCTGAACCCTGTGGTACTCCACTTGTCACTGGTCTGAGGTCAGATTTGGAGTCTGCTACTTTCACAGTGTGGGTTCTGTCAGTGAGCCATTTGGCAACCCATCTTGTGACATAGGGATTTATACTTAGTTTAGTGAGTTTATCTATAATTCCAGAGTGGGGGATGTTGTCGAAAGCCTTGGCAAGATCTAAATAGTCTGTGTGAACCCCCTTACCCTTGTCTACAGCTTTGGTGACTGCTTCAAAGAAGTCTATCAGGTTTAAGAGACATGATCTGCCTTTTACAAACCCGAACTGCGTGGGGTCCAGAGTTTGGAGATTACCAATGTCTTTGTTTATAAGTTCCATGATGATACGTTCCATGGCCTTGCAGACCAGGCTCGTCAGGCTAATGGCGCCGTAGTTCCCGGGGTCCGTGGTGGCTACCTCCTTGTGGAGTGGGATAACCGTCACTGTGCACCATTCAGCAGGCACAAATCCTGAGGTGAGGCTATGATTGAACATGGTACTTAGGTGGGGTGCCAGTTCATTCTGTAGTTCATGTAGAATGCAGCCTGGGATGTTGTCTGGTCCCATGGATGCAGTGTTCTTGGCTATGGAGAGGGTGGTTTTTACCTGTGCAGCCATGATTACAGGAACTTTGCATTCTTCCGGTATAGAGATGGGCTCTTTAGGGGGTGAGAGGGGGGTGAAGTTAGCACTGAACCTATCTGCCAGGATGTTGCCAATATCAGTTGGGTCTGTATATTTAGTGCCATTGTGCTGTACCTCAGAGCAGATCTGAGTGTTGCCATTGAGATTCTTGACATAGCTATAGAATGCTTTGTGGTTGTCTTTAGAATCAGTGGCTGTTTTGTTTTCATAACTAGCTTTGGAGGATTTTATCAGGGATTGCAGCTTCTTAATGAGGCTGACCAGGGAGCTCCTCCACTCATGGGATTTTACTGTCTTTTGCAACAGTTTCTTCCTTCTTTTTTACAGTTTGTTTATGGCAGGGGACCACCAGATTTGCTTCCTTTTTTTGGAGGATAGCATCTTGGTTCTGTTTGGGATAACACGATCCATGCACTCGTGTGTAAATGCTTATAAAGTGCAATTGTGTAGGATTCAGTAGTCGTAACTGTACTGTCTATCTGCATGGGTGTCATGAAGTTCACCACTACTGTCTTAAGAAGCATGAAGTTAGCTTTGGAGAAATTTTTTACCATGGTTTCTTTAATGGGGGGAGGGGGCGGGATGTGGCTATCTAGGGTAATTAGCTTATGGTCAGATCGGACCAATGAGGCATTGACTTCAGGTGTGCAACACTCATGTTGGTAATGACTAGATCTAGGATATTGTTGCCCCCGGTGGGGGTGTGGATAAGTTGATCCAGGGCATTGGAGTTTATGAATTCCAGAAAGCATTGAGCAAAGGAGTTGGTACATGAGTAGTTTTCCCAGTTAATGGTGGGGTAGTTGAAATCGACCATTATTAGGGTGTTTGGTTGAACCCTAAGATTTTCAAGTACATCAAGAAAAGAGGAGTTGGAATCTTGGGGCATGGTGGGTGATCTGTAGCAAGCTACAATTTGGATTGCAGTTTTGCCCAGAGTTAGTTGCACTTGGATAACCTCATCTGCATTATGCTGAGTGACTAGTCTGGAGGTGTGGATATCCTTAATGAATATGGACACACCTCCACCTTTGGTGTTCCGGTCCAGGTACAAGGCCGAAAAGTGTGGTATGAGTTATAGCCTGGTAGTGCAGGGGTGCTTTCTGGAGCCTTGAACCAGGTCTCAGTCACTGCACAGATATCGATGTTCTCCATTTTAAGGAGTGCCTAGAGTGAGTGCATTTTGAGATTTTGACTTCTAGCATTGAGTAGCATCACCCTCAGATTTTGCTTTCCTGCTCCTGTTATGGTGGTGAATTTGTCATTTGAACCTTGCCTAAAAAAGGCACTATAGTGGCAGCAAGAACCTTAGCCAGTATCCGGAATCCCAGGGGTGACAGGTGCAGGCCATCTCTGGCAAAGCATCGTGGTCTGACGACCATGTCATCCCAGGCAGACAGATACTGGATCCCTTTAGAATGGCACCAGAAGCTTAGCCAATTGTTGAAGTCAATAATTTTGTCCTTGTACTGTGGCATCATTCTGGGTGATGGCAGAATGCTACTCAGGGCTAGGGCCATACCTGCCTGGTCTACAAGATCGGAGAGGTCTTCCATGTCTTTTTTCATGTAGTCCAGGGAGGTATGTCTTAGGTCGTTCACACCAACATAGACAATGACAGAGTCATATTTGTACTTGTTGTGGAGTGACCTGAGTGTGTGGGTTATGTGGCGGATCCTGTGACCTTGGTAAAAGAAAAAACAGAACCAGCATAACGTAAATCCTGAAAACCTCAGTTCATTGTGACAAGTTATTAAACCTACACATAGACAACACTTTTGCACCAGACCGGTTTCGGTAGGATATACACAACCTTCTTCAGTGAAAATGAACACAGCAAAAATGTGACAAAATATATAGAGGTCACTGAATACCTATTGGTTAATTCAAAAATTATCATTCAAGCCAGGTGGGAATAATCCCCCCAGTTTGATAATCCATTTCTTTTCCTTGGTGTTAAGAATTGAATGCCAACCTGCTTTGTTAGTCCTATTTCCTTGTATAATGTCAATGGCCATGAATGTGAATTTTGCAGTGGTATGTGCCAAAGAATGTTTGTGTAAAGCGTTGGTTATTTTGTTTGTCCTGATATTGCTGATGTGCTCAGAGATTCTGATTCTAAGTGGTTGAGAGGTCTGTCCTACATAAAAAGCACCACAGTGACAGCTGGCCAGATAGATAATCCAGTCACTGCTGCAGTTGGCAAAGAATTTGATGTCATATACCTGAGGACAGTTCCTGCTTGAAAATTGTTTAGATTTGTTGATTTTATCACAGTTAGTACAGTGTCCACATGGAAAACAGCCTGTAAGGGGGTCCCCTGAAAGTGTAGTTTGTTTAAATTGCGTATGGTTGTTCTTACTACCATGTTTGAAATGATTAAAGAAACCCCCCAGGTTTTTGCCTTTCCTAAATGAAAATTGACACCGGTCAGGAATGAAATTAGAAATATCAGAATCATATTGTAAAATGTTCCAATGGGTGTTGATACTGTCAATTAGTTGGTTTGAATTCCTGGCATAGGTGGTTGTGAATCTTAATGTAGTGCTTTTATTAGAGGTATGTTTTTGGTACTGAAGAAAATCATTTCTGTTGGAGGAATTAGTCATGTTGCTGGCACTAGACACATGGCCCATAGCATAGCCTCTGGACCTGAATCTTTCCTTGAGATCCCTCCTGTGATGTTGGAAGGCATTGTCAGTGGAACAAATCAGGGGCGGCTCGTGGCATCGGGCTGCCGGACTGCAGCCCCCTCAAACTAAAAATTAAAAAAGAAAACAAAAAAATTATTTTTTTAAATTTCGCGGACTTTGCGCATGCGCAGTAGTCCCGACTACCGTCGGTCTATGCGCATGCTCAAGGCAGTCCGGCAGGACTCATAGAGGGACACAAGGAGACGTCTGTGCACTTTTAAAGTGCACAGACACGCTGGGAGGATATATCGCATCCGGACTGCAACAGCCAGAACAGTCTCAGGAGGGAGCTTGGAATCTCGTCGTCGGGAAGGAGCTCTGCTGGGATCTCGCAGGTCTTTGTGAGTATTGCGCGGGCAGGATATGGTATGGAAAACAGACAGGTAAGTGTATGGTGCATTTTTCTTTCTGTGTTGGTGCTTTTTAACTGGAGTGTGTAGTGTATGGTGTATTTTACTTTCAACTGGATAGAGGTGTGTGTGTAGTGTATATTTTACGTTCAACTGGATAGAGAGGTGTGCGTGTGTGAATGCCCCAGGTGCTCATGGTGGTGTGGTAGGGAATACCTCAGGCTTGAACCCTGTACCCTGTATACAGGTGTTAAAGACTTGAGTTCCCTACCCACCACCATTTGTAAATAAATTGCAGATTTTTGCCTCATATTTGATCTGATCTGTTCCTCATAATATCTGTGGTTTGTAAATTTTGCAATGCTTGATATTTGATGGTGTAGTAGTAGCATTGTTGCCTCACAGCTGCAGGTTCTCAGGTTTGATTCTTGGCTGGGGTTGCTTCTTTGTGGGGTCCGTATCTTCTCCCTGTGTTTGTGTGGGTTTGCTTTTGTGTCCTCCCATGTTACAAAGACATGTCTGCATTATTTCTTCCTGGGCCTCTGCTGAAAATTATGTTTTTATGTTCCAAGTCAGACTGTCCTGATTAACAAATGTTAAATAAAATTGACAGGCATTTGAATTTCAGACTTCAGGTTTCTGAATGTTTAATTCCTTGCAGATTTGATGGTACAGTGGTAGTATTGTTGCCTTACAGCTATAGGTTTTCTGGTTTGATTCTTGGTTGGGGTGGCTTCTGTGTGGAGTCTGCATCTCCTCCTTGTGTTTGTGTGGATTTGCTCTGGTGCCCTGCCATTTTACAAAGACGTGTCAGCAGTATTAATCCCTGCGTCTCTGCTGAAAATTGTTTTTGTTCTGTCCGCAGTAAAATTGACCGGCATTTGAATTTCAGACTTCAGGTTTCTGAATGTGCAATTCCTTGCAGATTTGATGGTGCAGTGGTAGTATTGTTGCCTCACAGCTATAGGTCTTCTGGTTTGATTCTTGGTTGGGGTGGCTTCTGTGTGGAGTCTGCATCTTCTCCCTGTGTTTGTGTGGATTTGCTCTGGTGCCTTGCCATTTTACAAAGACGTGTCTGCAGTATTAATCCCTGCGTCTCTGCTGAAAATTGTTTTTATTCTGTCCGCAGTAAAATTGACCGGCATTTGAATTTCAGACTTCAGGTTTCTGAATGCTTAATGTCTTGCAGATTTGATGGTGCAGTGGTAGTATTGTTGCCTCACAGCTATAAGTTTTCTGGTTTGATTCTTGGTTGGGGTGGCTTCTGTGTGGAGTCTGCATCTTCTCCCTGTGTTTGTGTGGATTTGCTCTGGTGCCCTGCCATTTTACAAAGACGGGTCTGCAGTATTAATCCCTGCGTCTCTGCTGAAAATTGTTTTTGTTCTGTCCGCAGTAAAATTGACCGGCATTTGAATTTCAGACTTCAGGTTTCTGAATGCTTAATTCCTTGCAGATTTGATGGTGCAGTGGTAGTATTGTTGCCTCACAGCTATAGGTTTTCTGGTTTGATTCTTGGTTGGGGTGGCTTCTGTGTGGAGTCTGCATCTCTTCCCTGTGTTTGTGTGGATTTGCTCTGGTGCCCTGCCATCTTACAAAGACGTGTCTGCAGTATTAATCCCTGCATCTCTGCTGAAAACTGTTTTTGTTCTGTCCGCAGTAAAATTGACCGGCATTTGAATTTCAGACTTCAGGTTTCTGAATTTTTAATCCCTCACAGATTTGATGGTGCAGTGGTAGTATTGTTGCCTCACAGCTATAGGTTTTCTGGTTTGATTCTTGGTTGGGGTGGCTTCTGTGTGTAGTCTGCATCTTCTCCCTGTGTTTGTGTGGATTTGCTCTGGTGCCCTGCCATTTTACAAAGACGTGTCTGCAGTATTAATCCCTGCGTCTCTGCTGAAAATTGTTTTTGTTCTGTCCGCAGTAAAATTGACCGGCATTTGAATTTCAAACTTCATGTTCTTCAGAATACATAGTAGCACAACCTTTTTTTCTAGCAATTTTCTAAGTTTATAAGATGAATATTTTAAATTTGCCCCTATTTTTGGGACTGTATTCCCCCATTATTGGCTTTGTCCAGGTTTTTGTGCTAAGGTTGACAGCTATGGCAAGAACTGAATTCACTGAATATGGACTGTAGAATTGTGCATATTTACTGATAAAGGTGCACTGTAGAATTGTGCATATTTACTGATAATGATGGACTGTAGAATTGTGCATATTTACTAATAATGGTGGACTATGGAATTGTGCATATTTACTAATAATGGTGGACTGTAGAATTGTGTATATTTACTAATAATGGTGGACTGTGGAAGTCTGAGTAGACTTTTTTATGATAAATGTTCTCAACTGGGCAGTTTTGCCATTATGGGTGCATATGTTTTGTTTCATTGCTTACTGGAAAAATGTTCAAAACAAATTTAAAACACCCTCTAACAAGTGTACTGTATTGTACAAGGAATATAATTTTAGTACAATGAGGAAGGTGTATCAAAGAGCACATGTATGTTTCATATGCAAGGGGCCTATGATTCGAAAACAGCCCAAAATTAATCTTTATCTGCCACTGGCAAAATGTATTTTCTTTGAATGTGGGTTTCAATGCTGTTTCAATGAATGTGAGTTTCAAGGGCAGAGAAGTTTTAATGCTAAGTTTTCATTGTGAGACTGCATTGCTTTGTTTAACAGATGACTTAATGTTTGTGCTGTAAAATACAAAATAAAACTTTCAAATGAAGTCCAACTCATCACTGAAGTAAAGCAGTATGCACATTAGTGTTTATGGTAAATGGAGTGAAATAGCCAAGTAATGGCTCATTGGAATGGCTGCAGAGGCTCCATTCAACCATTATTTTGTCAAGGGAGGGCAGCAAACTCAGACAGGCCCAGCTGAACTATACCTCCCAACTGTCCAGATTTTCAAAGAATGAATAGATTTTTGCTTCTTATTTTTGGTTTGTTGTTCATAAAATTTGTAGTTTTAATTCCTAAATGATTTGCCAGAAGTCACTAAATAATAAGTTTCAGACTTCATAACCTTCATAAAAATGCATGTTAAAGTAAGAGCCGTTCTATCAACTGTCTCAATTTATACAAGAGCAATTTTAGTACTGTTTATATGTGCCCCCAATATATTTGGCCTTGTTCAGATTTACTGCATTAACAGGTTGAGAGGTACATGCAAATAAATTGTTTTATAGAATTAGGCATAGCCAACCTCTCAACTGTCCCCGATTTTTGGCTCAAAATGTTGCTCTTCCCCCTAATAATCCCTCCGCAAAATAGCAATTTTGGAAGAAAACATGGAGGGTTTACAATTAAGAAATAACTGTAATAATCAAAGTTATAGATTACTTGAAATGCATGTAGATTCTTTTATTTTGTCAGCTGCTCAAGGTAGCAGTACTAATATTAAAGTGTCCCTTCTTTGACAGGTAGCAGCTGTATTGTGTGTCTATTTTATATTTTTGCATCACATTTTTGGTCCATTTTTCATAAAATTGTGTTTTTTGGCAAATTAGTGACAAATCACTAAAGACTGAAGTTAGAAAATGACAGACATTTGAGTTTCAGATTTTATACCCTTCAGAAAATTCATACTAATGCAAGACCTATTCTATTATCTTTCTAAGTTTATTAGAGCAATATTTAAAAATTGTCCTTATTGTTGTGCCTTTGTCCCACTTCTATGTATGGCTTTGTCCAGATTTCTTGCTCTTGAGGTTGAGAGGTATGACAAATGTGTCAGGGCCATCACAGTCAGCCAGAGAGATTTCAAATTGTGACATGCTTGTTGCACCCCACTCCCCCATGTAGTGACTCTGGATGTGTCCAAGCAAGGCAAGGAGTAGTTATATCTACCTTGGATGGGGAGGACACACTGCATAAGTACTGCAGTGGCTTTTCATCTGTCCTTGATTTTACAGAATGGTCTGGTTTCTGTCATATTTTTGTACTGTTGATTTATGCTTATTACTCAGATTTATGCTTATTACTCAAAGTGCCTGTTGCTCTGTGTTTAAGTAGCAATGCTTTAATGACCATAAGGTAAGCTTGTCTGACATCGTAAGATGCAAGTAAGCTTTAATAAGCATACTGTTAAAGAATTGCCAACATTGAAAGCCTTTCTGTTGTTGCCATGCAGAGAATACTTGACTAGATAATGTATAAGCCTTGGGTATTAAAGGACAGGATTCCATTATTTTAAAAAGCTCATTACACTTGTTGGAGACTTCCAGTCATCTCCACAGACTTTACCCGTAAACTAAACAGAATGCCAATCATGTGTGGTCCATAACCTGTACAGTAATCCTTTAAGCAATGTATCTTGAGCTTGTTTCTTGTTTGCTTTTCATTTTTTACTTTTATCATGTTTTTCCCATGAAACAAGTTGTCAGGCAGCAGGTTGTTTTTGGATAAGAAACATTTTTACAAGTGGGGGCATCACATAGATTTCTACTTTCAGCATGTTGCTTGGTACTTTAATAAAGCTGAATATATTATAATTAGAACTGCAGTGCAAGGAGAAGTGGTTTGAGTTGAGTGCTTCTGGTTTTTCTTATACTTGATTTTGACTGGCATTCCAGTAATGTATTTAAAAAGTAATTTATTTTTTCATGCCTCACAACCTTTTGTTTCCATCTAGATATTAAGTAAGCTGTCATGCAGCCAATGCATTGAAATATTTTTATTCTTCTACACTTATTTTTGTCTTGATTGGACTTTCATAATGATGGTTTGCCACCCAGGGCAGCGTATTTAATTAAAGTTAGTTTTTTGTGGTTTTGTGCATAGCTCCTCCCCTTTATGGTTGACCACACCCCTTCCCTTTGACCCCACCCATTCAGCGTCTCCTGCAGCCCCCCTGTGATTTGAAGTCACCAGCCGCCACTGGAACAAATGCGTTTAATTCGAATGAATTGTGACTTGGGGATGTTCCGTATAACGAGGGGGATGAAAACTGGAGGCGTGTAAAATAGTATTGTATTCAGGATGTTTCCTGAATACTTTTTGTGGAGAGTGTATTGTCAGACAATTTGGTGATGGCAACATCCAAAAAAGTGATTTTGCTATAATCATAATGTGCAGTGAATTCCAAGCCCCAAATGTTGTTGTTTAAATAGGAAATAAAATCCCTTAGACCATGTATGTCCCCTCTCCAAACCATCCAGCAATCTTCTAGATAACGACGCCAAATTTCAATGTGCTCCAAAAAAATGTTGTTCTGACAATTATAAATTATGTGATGTCCCACAAAAGCCATAAAGAGGTCAGCATAAATTGGAGCAAAAGAAGCTCCCATGGCTGTACCCTTAACCTGCCAGTAGCATTTGTCTTGATAAAAAAGACGTTGCTGGTTAGAACAAATTTAGCTAGTTCAACCAAGAAAGAATTAAAGAGAGGTTGGTATAGACCAGCTTGGTCCAACCAGAAGGACAGGGCTTCCAGACCGGACTTGTGAGGGATGTTGGTATACAAGGAACAAACATCTAGAGTGCACATTAACCAGTCCTCTTCCAACTGGCTATTAGATATTATATTGAGGAACATGGTGGTGTCGTGTATTCTTGATCGTACAAGACTCAGCAAGGGTTTCAGATGCAAAGTGAGAAACAAAGAGAGGGGTTCTGTGATGTACCCTCTCCCAGAAACAATTGGTCGCCCAGGAGGGTTAATAAGACTTTTGTGGGTCTTGGGTAAAAAGTAAATATATTATAAAGTTGGGTCATGAACAATGAGTTGTTGTGCAATGTCATCTGTGATGATGGATTCGTCCTTGGCCCAAAGAACGAAGTCTTCAATCTGTTTCTGAAACCTGAATGTTGGATTAATTGTCATTAGTGAGTAATATTTTTGGTCAGACAATTGTCTGGTAGCTTCCTTGTCATAGTCATGCCAATTCAAAATAACCACAGCACCCCCTTTATCAGCTGAAATAATTACAATATTTTCGTTTTTCTGTAGTTCAACAATGGCCTGCCTTTCGGCTGAGGAAATATTTTTGGATCTCCAACGTAATCCTTGACCAGAAAAATGTAGATCTTTGAGAATGTTGCGCTGAAATTGAAGTACATTAGGATGCATTGGTGGATTGAATGTAGATTTATGATAAATGAATTTGGCACTGGTAGAATTATTGGAATCACCAAAAAACAATTTCAGGTTTAATAGTCTACAGAAAGCAAGTACATCCTGAGCCATGCTGTCTTCAGTAATAGTAAACCCAAGTACAAATGATAACCCTTTATTCAAAATTGACAATTGAGTGGGAGAGAGTACAAAATCAGAAAGATTCAGGACATTGTTATCAAAAACAGGATTCATTTCTCCAATACCATTTGCAGTAACCCCTGAATGTTGGTGATACCTTCTGTGTTTCCTGCCCCCCCCCTGTATTGCTTTGACCTAAAGGGACAAAACCTGGGTTTCTTTTGGGGGCAGGTGAACCCGAAATGGACTGTGGCTCACTATCTGTATATGAGGATGCATCCTCAGTGGATGACCCTGAGGTATGACCAGATTTTTTAAGAATAGATCTTGGTCTCTTTTTCCTGGAGGATCTGTTAAGGTTGGGGATAAACCTTACTTGTTTGGTACTCACAGCAAAGGGATTGGTACCCTGGTAATCCCCTTGATCCCTCTGAAATTTCTTAAGCTTTCTATTGCGTAATTGTTCCTCCAATATTTTAATATCCCCTGCTATTTTATTGAGATGAGGTTTGAAAAATGGTTCATCTTCATAAGGTTTAATAGCCTCAACCAACCTGGTGACAGACTGAATCTCAGAATCTATAGTCCTGTCATAGAATCTGGATAGAGATTCCACAAAAGATATGGTCGCTCGTTGTTGGATGGATGACCACTGTTCAATGTGTTCCTCATCCGCATTGGAAACCAGAGGCTGAATGCGTACTCTTAGCCCCCTAGGTGTAATACCTTTGGCCAAATAGGCCTTGAACAGTTTCAAATGCCATATGTTAGATCTCAGGGTTTTGGGATGTATAAATAAATCTTGGAAAGCTGAAGTACATTTGAATTCAGAATCTGAGGAGCCCATATTATTTGTCAATTCGCCAGTATTACAGCTCAAACCAAAACCCTGAGATCTTCCCTATCCGCAGATAGTCCTGAAATGAAACTAGCAAAATCCATTATGTGAAATAAAAAGCTGACAATAATAGTCATAAAACTAAGTCAGCAAATATGGTAGAGGGACAATAACAGCCCAAAGATGTATATATATCAGCTGTGTCCCTAATGTTGAATCAGAAAAAAGGAATGGTAAATATCTTAACCTATATAAAAAGTTATTTAATCTATGACAGGACTATAGTCAGGAACAATTGGAATCAAAATTTAGACAAAATAAACCCTATAAAGGTAAACCATTAAAACACAAAAAAGTGTCAGGAATCAACCCCACAGGTCATAAAAGATATACAAGCATACATGTGGGACCAAGAGGATAAGGAAATGCCTAAATGAAGAACAATAGGTGACTAAAAGGGGGGGGGCATTAAACAAACCCAGTTGGCCTAATGTAAAAAATAAGATGATTAGATATGATCATGTGTTATATATTAATCCCAAATGCTAAGCAGGACCAGATGTCCCCAATAACAAATATATTGTCAAGGCCTAAAATCCATAGGCTACTAGCAAATGGTCGGTCCTATTCCTAAGATGGTGAGCCAAAATATTCTAGAGCAATGTTATAATATGTGTCAAACATAGAAAAACCATTGGAAGTAAAAGATCTGTGATGCACTTATTACCCAGGACACTTTTTTAAAAACAAAATCTTCCCTATAAACAACCTGTTCCCGAACTGGAAGAATAAATTGTAAATGACCCAAGATAATATAAATGCACAAGTAAGCTATATGACACATTGATTACATAAGGTCAAATAATAACACATGTATGTTGTCGTCCTAAAAATGATATATATACCAATATTGCCATAGAAAATATTATATGGACCAATAGACAATGTCTTGATACAAATCAGACAATTAGGCACCATGAACCTAAAATGAAAAACAACCACATATATCTAAACACCAAAAGAAAATGGTCAATGAAGACCACAAATGTCAATTATTGTAAATATAATAAATTTTAAAGAAATAATAGGCTGTATGGCCAAACTGTTGTTAAACACAATATACTGCAGTCCAAAAGACAAAAGATGGTGATACAATCACCGGAATAAAGGTTTAATGTCCCTCAATTGTGTGGATAACTCCGATAATCTTGCCACAAATCGTAGTACAAAAAAATCCTGATATGGAGTCTATTGTGCCCCGGATACAATCCCTCGAGTCCACGACAACTGGTTCCAAGTATATAAATGAATTGACCAAAAGAAAACCGATAAAAATTTTTTCTTATACAAAAGCGAGCAGTAAACACATTAAGCACTTTAGGCCCATACAGAGAAATAAAAGCAAATGCACACTGTCGCCAAAAATATAATATAAATACGTGTAAAGATTATTAACACTATGACAAATGGAAAATATATTGATAAAGGGCAGACTTATATCAAATTAAGGCAGGCAGTGATTCCTGGACCCCTGTGATTGAAATGGTAAGTCACATATGTACGCCATAAAACCTTATCGCCATCTTGGTGCTCAAAAAGAGTATGTTACACGTATAGAAACAAAAAACCTTTTGCCCCTAAATTGTCAATGTTGTTCCGTAATTCTTATCACAAAAGAATTCATGATATATAAATTATACAGTATCTTGTAAGATCCAAGTGTGAAACCTGTAATCCAAAGTAGATTCAAGCCAATACTACCCAGATAAAGTCAATCCAGTGAAGCGATGAATAGCCCACACCAAATTAACATAAGGAATGAAAAACAGTGCACTCGACTAGGCACAAGATGCAACACAATGCTATTGTAGGCATAGAAAATCTCTGGCACCACCTATGATGAGAAGGAGCTCGCATGTTATGATCAAAGCAGATCAGGCGTATAAAAATATCATATGCGCTAGTTGAACAAAAATGCCAAACAAAGTCATATAAAATCAAACAAATCCATAAGACATCATCGGCAGAAATGGATAATCAGTAGAACCAAAGAAAGGGGAAACCTGGTGGGATAACCCAGTAGGTAAATAGTGATGAATCCAAGGTGGTAAACCATCCAGTCAGTCCATGGTCAGGATCAACGGCCCCCAGCAGGAAGTGAGAGAAATAGCGTTACATAAAAAGAGTTCCTGCACGTAGATCAAATGCCCGGTTCCAAATACGACAATGGTAAAAGAAAAAACAGAACCAGCATAACGTAAATCCTGGGACCTGACAGGCAGCTGACAGTAACTTTCTCCTTGTTTAGCCTGGTGAGTGGGACATCAGTGTGCCTGACTATAGAGTCACCTATGACTAGTGTGTTGGGTACGTTGTTTTGCCTTATTGGCTGTGGTTTAGTGGCACACTGAGTCTGCGGGCTATGTGTTATTTGGGTTGTGTTGGGGAGTGAAGGTTGCTTGCATTTCTGCATTAGAGGTTTCTGTTGCTTGAGCAGATTATTACTGACAGCCTCCGTGAATGTTTTTGTGTTTCTATGTGTGGATTTTGGTGGTGTAAATTTAGTGAGACTATGTGATGAGTGTGGTGTGGTGCAAGTCTTTACCTTCTCCTCTTGACTGTCAAGTTCAGTCTTGATTGGAGAAAGCTTTACTTCCAGTTTGACTAGATAAGTGCATCTCTCACAGGTTGTAGTGTTGGGTGGTAGGAGAAGAGGGTTGTCTGTGTACATGAGACAATTTCTACATTGCCCCAAGATGTCAAGATTCATCAGATAGACAGGAGAGAACACTGGGAGCTGACCCTTGGACATGTCTGAATAAAAAACTACTTTCCTCTAGATAAGTGAGGAAAGTGAGTACAAGAGTTGTTTTTCTCTAAGCAAGTGAGGAAAGTAAGTACCAAAATGGTTTTCCTCTAGGTAATGAGGAAGGTTGAGTGCTGTAGTAATTAGTAGGTTATTTCGTGCTTGCAAGTTCTGAACAAGTGCTGATCACGAATAAGCAAATTCAAGTGTTAAAACTAAAAATCTGTATCTGGACTAAACTAGTTACAGGAAAGGGGGGAAACAAGTGCAAATGCGGGCTTTTAAATCAGAAAGTTGAGAGAGATGGAAAAACTGCCCAAACGGCCAGTAACTACAATTTCAGGGCCAGAACCATTCCTTATGTGGTAGATAGGTTACCTAGTGCTTACCACTCCCACTCATAAGCTGGAAGGCTTCCCTCCAACACAGAAAGCTTGGGGGGGGGGGGGCTCAGAAGCTTACATACAGTCCTGGATACAGCAAATCTGAATCTGGACTACACTAGTTACAGGAAAGGTTTATATATATATATATATATATATATATATATATATATATATATATATATATATATATACAGAAAAGTAGCTAAAACAGCAGTCAAAATAATTCAAATGCAGTGCAAGCTAGCACACCTGAGTATGTAGCAATGTTAGACCAAACAGTTTAAAAAATGCAATTAAATTAAAAATGACTAAAAACAAGTGTAGAAGGAGTCTATTAGGTAGAATGAGGTAAAGAGATGGGACTGGGGGGAGTGTTCCAGATCATATCTACAGTGGGGGCAGGCAACTGCAAAAGCCTCCAAATTTAAACAACAACACAGGAATAGGAAGGGTGGGTATGGGAAAACCAACACATTCAGCAGAGATCTTAAAAACAATACAGTGAAGCAAAAATAACTGTGCACAACTCTGAAGTCAGCCAGCAATGATATAAAATTAGTCAAACAACAATTACCAGTACACAACTCTGAAGTGCCAGAAAAATATACTCAGCTCTGTATATTTCCAGATAGTTTGAAGAGCACTCTGTCAGGACACAGGAATGCTCCAGCAATGATATGCAAGTAAATTTTTTTTGTTTTTTTTTGCTTAAAAAAGTAATATAATATTTTTTATTAAAGGTTAACCTCATTTAAAATGTCTGATGGATATAAGCAAAAGCACAATTCTGGTTTTGAAAAAAAAAGGAAAAAGAAAGAAAAAAATTGAAAAGAGCTTGAGTAAAACTAAAGGTTTATTGCTAAAATATATACATGTTCCAAAGCTGCAAAGCAGCACGGCTAACTTTTGTCAATCAGAAGATTTCAATTGTGACAATCTTAGGTCTGTAGATCAAAAAAGAAAAGAAGATCAAGTTAATGAAAAATTAGAAACAAAACAGATTCTACGCTGTCAACATTTGACATAACTATAAATCAAGGTATCTTAGAACTGATTAGTGATTAAAAAAACAAGAAACATTGGTTATTTTCACCATGAGGTTTCAGTACTTATCCAGTAAATTGGGAAATAAATGCAGATCTCATTCATTACTCCACCCAAAATATGCCATCTCAAAATTTGGAATCCAATTTGAAATCAACGTCTAAACAGTTTATCAAAAAAGTAAGATGTGAAAAAAAGAATTTTTTTACAGGAAAATGAGTAATGGTCAGGTATTTAAAAGAGATTGGCTAATAGTCTCAGAATCCAAAGCTGAAGCATACTGTTATGCGTGCATGTTATTTAGAAGTGGGTTTAATGAGTTGTGTAATCAGTTTTAAACTAGATTTGACAACTGGAAAAATGCACATGCAAGGATCACATTGCATGAAATCTCAAAAGAACATCTCACTGCAATATCTACAAAGCTACAATACCAAAATTCTTTATGATTTAATAGAGAATTGCAAATGGAAAAGCAAAAAATTAAATAATTACTGGCCTGAGGTTTAAAGAAGGGTAGTCGCGGTGGTTAAATTCCTGGCAGAAAGAGTTTGGGGTTTTCATGGTGATAACAAACTACATAACAATCCTAATAACGGCAACTTCCTTAAGTGCATTGAATTTTTGTCAGAGTTTGATCCTTTTCTCAAGGAACACATAAAAAGATATGGAAATCTAGGTAGTGGAAATATTTTGTACCTATCTTCACCCACATATGAAGAATTTATACATTTATTAGACTCAAAAGTGTTGACACAGATCAAATCTGAAATTAATGAAGCAAAATATTTTAGATTGAGTATAGATTCATCCCCAGATATAAGCAGATATAAGTCACACAAGTCAATTGTCAATCGTTATTCATTATGTATCAAAAGATGGTGAAGTACAAGCACTTATTAATGTTTGCTCCCATTGAAAAACATAGTGCTAAATATCTACATTTGACAACCATGGAATAGACATAGCAAAATGCAGATCTCAGTGGTATGACAATGCCAATAATATGAGCTGGATACATTCTGGAATCCAAGCCAGAATCAAAAAAGTCAACAAACTGTCAGTATGGATTCCATGTGCTGCTCACAGCCTAATTTTAGTAGGGATCATGTCTGCAGAAAGCTGTTTAGCTGCCATTAATTTTTTTAGCTTTTTGCAGTCACTCTACACATTCTTTGTAGCCTCACCACAAAGATGGTCTAAACTAAGTAAGATGGAAAATGCAATTTTGATATACAAGATGGACATCCCAATATGATGCTGTCAGATCACTAAAGATAAATTGCAATCAAATCTGTGCAACATTACTTGATATCTCAGAATGTCAAAAACAATAACCAACAGTGGTTCATGGAGCAAAAGCTTGGATACACAAGCTAAATAGCTTAGAAATACCATTAATTACAGTCATTTGGGAAGATATTCTGAAAAATATTGATAGAATAAATAAAGCACTTCAAAAACCTGGAATTGATTTGTGCACAGTTGTGAAATTATCCTGGACTTCTGGATTGTTTAGTTCAGGTGCGAGTCAAGGATACATTTGATGACTTTGAAAAAATGGCTAAAGACCTTGTGCAAATCTCTGATTACAAACAATGCAAAGACTGAAATCAGAAAAGAAAAAGACTGAAGAAATACCAGAGGAATTGGTACAAGAATTGACTGCAAAAGATGCATTTCAAATTAACATCTTTTTATAGTATTCTAAATGTACTAGTTACAGAAATGACAAAACGTCGTGCAGCATACACTATGTTGCATGATACCTTTGGTTTCCTTTCAGGTAGATCTCTAACAAAAGATGAAGTTAAATTGAAAACCTTAGTTAATATCTATTTATCAGACTTGGAAGAAGACTTCATTGATGAATTTCTTATGTTTTCATCATTGTACAAGGATAACAAGTCAGTAGTTGAAGGGACTCAACTAATAAAATCCCAAATAAAAGATAAACTTGTTACAAATTTTCCAAACGTGCATATTGTGTTGAGGATTTATTTATCAATAATTCGAACAAATACAGAAGGAGAAAGATAATTTTCTAAACTTAAACAAATTAAGAATTATATGCTCTCAACTATGAGCCAGGATTGCTTATCATCTTTGGCTCTTTTGTGTATTGAAATTGACATTACTCATGATATTGACTTTGATGACACTATTAAAGACTTTGCTGAAAAGAAAAGTCAAAGAAAGAATATTTCTTAGGAAATATCTAATAATTTTGAATTGTTGGGTCTGTAATGTAATTTTGAATTTTAGATAAATTACATTTCTCCTCATGCTCTTTTTTTTCTTATTAATTTCTTTATTTCAATTTGTTTTCCTCCTTCGTAGGCCCTAAAAATATTATAGGCCCTAGGCATTGGGAAATCTGGCCCTGTCTGTCATTATTGACTGACTTGCAATCTAAAGTGATTTACAAGAAAATCAAAAATTTTAAAAGAGATATGGCAAAAATATGAGACAAATTAGGAATGTTCTGCAAAATCCTCAACAACTGAGTAGTATGCATCCTACTATAAATCAGTCGATGTTTATGGACCAGTAGAGGCTGTAAATTACTTAGAAGATGTAGAGAACATAGTACTGAAGAGACACAGTTCATATTAAATAGATAACTGAGGATTGTGGAATAAAAATTATTTATCTCAGTAAGACCTACCTAGCGTTTGGTAAGTTCTGATTGCAGCATTATGTTTAAGTTCACTGAACTGTAATTTATTTTCAGGGATAACACCAAGCAGTTTTTATGAGATTACCATGTCAGCTTGTGACACTTCCAAAGACTTAAGGTAAGATTTTTTTTCTTTTGTATATAACAGAAGGTGCTTGGTGTGACATCTGGACAGAGGAAGGAGGACAAGAAGACCTGGTGGTGGAATGAGGAAGTACAGTCGAGTATATAGAGGAAGAGGCTGGTGAAGAGAAAGTGGGATTGTCAAAGAGATGAAGAAAGTAGACATGAGTATAAGGAGATGAGGAGCATGGCAAAGAGAGAGGTGGCAAAAGCTAAGGATAAGGCATATGGAGAGTTGCATGAGAGATTGGACACTAAAGAGGGAGAAAAGGACCTGTACCGATAGGCTAGACAGAGGGACAGAGCTGGGAATGATGTGCAGAAAGTAAGGGTGATAAAGGATAGTGAGGGAAAGGTACTCACAAAAGAGGAGAGTGTTTTGAGTGGATGGAAAGAGTATTTTGAGAGGCTGATGAATGAAGAGAATGAGAGAGAGAAGGTTGGATGATGTGGGGATAGTGAATCAGGAAGTGAAACAGATTAGCAAGGAGAAAGTAAGGACAGCTATGAAGAGGATGAAGAATGGAAAGGCTGTTGGCCCAGATGGCATCCCAATGGAAGCATGGAGGTGCTTAGGAGAAATGGCAGTGGAATTTTTAACTAGATTTTTTAATGAAATTTTAGAAAGTCAGAGGATGCCTGAGGAGTGGAGAAAAAGTGTTTTGGAACCTATCTTTAAGAATAAGGGTGATGTGCAGAGCTGCAGTAACTACAGAGGGATAAAATTGATCAGTCACAGCTTGAAGTTATGGGAAAGAGTAGTAGAAGCTAGGTTAAGAAGGGAGGTGATGATTAGTGATCAGCAGTATGGTTTCATGCCAGGAAAGAGCACTACAGATGCAGTGTTTGCTCTGAGAGTGTTATTGGAGAAATACAGAGAAGGTCAGAAGGAGTTGCATTGTGTCTTTGTAGACTTGGAGAAAGCATATGACAGGGTGCCTAGAGAAGAGTTGTGGTATTGTATGAGGAAGTCGGGAGTGGCAGAGAAGTATGTAAGAGTGGTACAGGATATGTACGAGGGTAGTGTGAAAGTGGTGAGGACTGCAGTGGGAGTGACAGATCCGTTTAAGGTGGAGGTGGGATTACATCAAGGATCAGCTCTGAGTCCTTTCTTATTTGCAGTGGTGATGGACACGTTGACAGATGAGATCAGACAGGAGGCCCTGTGGACTATGATGTTTGCAGATGACATTGTGATCTGTATTGAGAGTAGGAATCAGGTTGAGGAGACTCTGGAGAGGTGGAGATATGCTCTAGAGAGCAGAGGAATGAAGGTCAGCAGGGCTAAGACAGAATATATGTGTGTAAATGAGAGGGAGGGTAGTGGAATGGTGAGGATGCAGGGAGTAGAGTTGGTAAAGGTGGACGAGTTTAAGTACTTGGGATCAACAGTTCAGAGTAATGGTGAATGTGGAAGAGAGGTGAAGAAGAAAGTACAGGCAGGGTGGAATGGGTGGAGAAGAGTGCCAGGAGTGATTTGTGACAGACGGGTACCAGTAAGAGTGAAAGGGAAGGTCTAAAAGAGGGTAGTGAGACCAGCTATGTTATATGGGTTGGAGACAGTGGCATTGACAAAAAGGCAGGAGTCAGAGCTGTATGTGGCAGAGTTAAAGATGTTAAGATTTGCACTCAGTGTTACTAGGATGGATAGGATTAGGAATCAGTATATTAGAGGGTCAGCTCATGTTGGACAGTTTGGAGACAAAGCAAGAGAGATGAGATTGCGTTGGTTTGGATATGTGCTGAGGAGGGATGATGGGTATATTGGGAAAAAGATGCTAAGGATGGAGCTGCCAGGTAAGAGGAAAAGAGGAAGGCCTAAGATAAGGTTTATGGACATGGTGAGATAGGACATGCAGGCAGTTGGTGTGACAGGGCAAGATGCAGAGGATAGGAAGAAATGGAAAGAGATGATCCGCTGTGGCGACCCCTAATGGGAAAAGCCGAAAGATGATGATGATGATGTATATGACAGGAAGTACTTGAATTGCAGTGGACAATAGCGATATTAAGATGTTAGAAGGACATTGATTCTGGCTGTTTCCTGAGAAACGCATAACTTTAGTATTTTTAGAGTTAATATGATGTTCCATAATTGTATGCTAAGAAAGCTGTAAATCAAAGCTAGAATGCAATTTGACAATGACCATAGTGATTTGATAATTTCTAAGAAGAACTGTAGAGACATTAATATACTGGATATGTTTTGCTTCTTCACAGTTTTATTTATGAAAAAAAATGATATCCTTTGGTCACACTTCAGTGAGCTTGGCCACTGACATTGGTCAAAGCAGCTATCACAGTATCAAGTGCAGGCCACAGTATAATGATAGTCAGCATTTGAAGGGGACCTATTTGTGATACATTTGCACACCACTGAAAACCAGGAACACCCCCAAACCTAGAATACAGGTAGCTGAATTGTTGTGTATTTCCTTGACCTGACCAAGGCATTTGACACAATATTCCATTTGGGCATTGAGGAAAAACTCAAAAGGTTAGGTACAAATCCTTATGTCACCCAGTGGACAACCAGCTGGCTCACAGACAAGATCCAGAAAGTTAGAATTTGGGAGTTTATCTCTACAAACAGGCCAGTCACAAGTGGAGTCCTTCAGGGATCGGTCCTGTGACATCTCCTTTTTGGCATGTACTTCTCTGAAATTAAGACCAATGTCAGTGGCCTCTGGATGACTAAATTTGCAGATGATTGCAAATTAGGAACTGTCACTGAATCCCCCACTGACACAGACAAGTAACTGGTTTCAGAGCCATGCACTAAAACTAAATACCAAGGAATGCATAATAGTTGTTGTTGAGTCTTTCGTCTTTTCTCAGTTATCCTTCAAAAGTCATCGACCTCTGGTAACTGTAATATTGACAACACACCCCTAAGAGTTGATCCAGTAGTCATAGTCATGGATTTTAGGACACACATAGACAGTAATCTAACCTTTGACCATGATGTGTCTACAGTAGTGAGGAAACCATTCTATGTTGTACAACTTATAAACAGAGGTATGACATCTAGGTCCAAGGAAGTCCTTGTTCCACTGTGTTCAGCATTCATCAGACCTGTCATTGAGTACACTGCCCCCTTCGGTATGCACCTAACCAGGCATATCCAACAATTGGAATATCCACTGAGATTCCTCACTAAAGGAATATATGGCATAAGTAACATGTCCTATGCAGACTGCCTCAAGGCCATGCCCTGTATTCTGCCTCCTACAGGCTCTTGAGGGCGAGAGCTATGCCTGCCATGCAAGGCATTATAAGACACCACTCTGATGGACCTCCTGCATTTTGGCAAAACAAACAGCACCAAAATTGCCCATTCTTAACACTTAAACATTGCCTGTAATATAAATAGGACCTGCTGGCGAGATGGATAGATAAATATGTATCCCAGGGACTACTCTGTCTATGGAACAGGCTCCCCATCCATGTGAAGCAGAGTTCCTCACTAAACCAATTCAAGTGCAACTTGGACAATTGAATGGGAAACTGGAAATTTATCCATGGTTTGAAACTTATGTCTCTAATGGACACAGGGTTCATCTCCCATGCCCCTTCTTGTAAATGTTTCATCTCCCAAGCCCCTGTTTACACTTATCAATGGTACCAGGACTTGTCAGAGATTTGGGTGCATGATAAGCTTAAAAAGGCCATTGTAGTCTTTAGCCTTTTAAACACATATACACCTATGAAGTAGTCAAGTCTACTACAGGAGTTCCTTGAAAAAGATATAGAACTATATCTCAGATCTGAGTAGTGATACTTCAGCACAGGGTTATACAGGTTAAGTGATTAATGTTATTGTTCAGAACCCTCTGTACCTTTGGTCTCTTTAATGGTGTTCAAGTCATGGATTAAATCTGCCCATGACAAAACAAAGGATCATTTTTTAGTCGCCTTCCTAGCAGCATTGTAGATCAGTAGGGTTTTGCTACAGCAAAAAGGTCTGTGCCTTCACAAATGGAGCTTAATTGATAACCAGTATCAGACTGCCATGCTTAGCTTTGGTGTGCAATAAATAGCATCTCTCATCAGTGGCTTTTGGTACTCTAATTATGTACCCCTTGTATTCACAATTTAAATATATCATCGGCCCTTTCTTTGGTGACAGAGCTAGACTCCTTATGAAGGGCTACTCCAGAAATTTTTATAAACATCACCTGGTCCTGCATGCAGCTTTAACTTCCTACAGTATTATAATATATGTTTTTGCTTCCTTAGTCATTTTATGACATTGTGCTTTAAAAACAATAATAGCAATATAATATTAACAAGAACTCAATGACATTAAGCTGCTGCAGATGTGTATTAATTAACAGAATATAAGTTGTTGACTTTCACCTAGTGACTCTCAAGTATGGAAAGAACACTTCACATGCTGCAACAGCTAAAATAAGAAATGAAAAAAAAAATGGTTCAGCAATACAGCGGTGCTAACACCAATCAATAACAAAGTACAATAACCAGTGAAGCCTTTGAGATGCTATGCAGTCTGTTCCATTACATGCAGAGAGATAAGTGTTTTCATTTCTTGATATGATTTTAAATTCTTTTTAGCAGTCTGTATCTGCTTTAGCTAAGGTTTTTAAGCCTGTATTAGTAATTCAGGTACATAGATTTGCTGTTTAAGTGCTCTAACTGTTGGAATTAAACCCTAGTTTCATTCTATATTAAGGCAGCTCCAAGCCAGTCAATTCAGAGTTAAGGGTCCCCCCCCCCCCCACCAGCCCTGTTGTAGTTGTGTTCTGTTGTTGCCTGCCCCTTATGATTATTTAATAACATAATTTCCTTCCTCTCACCATTTATTGTCTGTTGATAATAGGCATGGCATCATATTACAAAGTCTCTCCCCTTAAACTAATCACCAAGCTAAAATACCTTTGATAAAATTGCCTAATATTGAGTGTACTGATACTGCTAGCACTGATTTCTTGCTGGTTGCAGAAGAAGGTTTCCAGACTAGCTGGTTTGTATTACACCTTAAATACTCAGTAGCAATTCCACGCAGACACTCTAAAACTGAACCCCAAGCAGTAATAATTACCCCTTCCCCCAGAGTCATTGCTTCTCTAGCCAGTCTGATTGAGATGGGTATCTTGAGACAGTTCAAGAATTATCTCATGTTGTCTGATGATAATCAATTACGCAAACAGCACCTATGTGCACATATACATGAGATGTACATATATAATATCACTGGAGGCAAAAAGCTCACATGTAGTAAACTCAGATATTAAAATTGTCAGCAGTACACCACACATTACACATCTGCAAGGTCATTGCAATACACATATTCCATCATATGCTGAGGTTCTAAAGATTAACTTGCCCAAACTTTAAAGACTTCCAAAACACAGTACAGGCATAAAGCACATTCAGCATATTAAGCTTACTTCCTCACATAGCACAAGGAGTTCCAAAGTCACAGATGTGTACCAATAAGGCAGGCATTGACCCAACCAAACATTCTTGTTATAGGTGACTCCATTGTAAGACATACAGATGTGCCTCTTAACCAGGCTGAGCAAGGAAAGGGTGATGGTTAGTTGCTTGTCTGGTGCCAAGATCCATCAGATCATGCATGCAGTCAAGTCCTTGAACAACTACCAGTATGACTCTGTCATAGTTCACGCCAGTATAAATGACTTCAGGTGTACCTCCCTGCACTAAATGAAAAGAGACATGCTGGAGCTCTCAATTATATGTCCAAGTCAGGTATGAGCCTGACATTGAGCAGAATTCTACCTTCTCCATGGATTATGCATGATAAGAGCAAAAAAAAAATTTACTTCAATAACTGGCTTAGTTTTTGGTGTCCTTCAAAGGGATTCCGATATTTGTCAGTCTGGAAGTATATGATCAACAGATTATGCTGCTTCGGCAGAGATGGCCCGCATATGTCCCATCTAGGGTTTAGATTATTAGCAAACACATTGCCCACCCACATTGTGCCTTTTTTAAGCAATACCAACCTGATAATCCTACCAACATAAAACAAGCAAAAGAAAATATGAAGGAGTTACTGATCAATGCTAGGAACCTAAACAAGAAACTCCACTCCCTATAAGCCCTTCTCATCCTGAAGGATATAGACATCTGTGTAGTGACTGAGATGTGGTTGAAAGTAGTAGAGAGCACTCCTGGTATACAGGGCTACAATACTTCTCACACGTTTAGACCATCTACTGTACAGAAGGGAAAAAAAGGTGGAGGTGTACCAATATACATCCAGAAGAGATTCACATTAAGTCTGACAAAGTAGTATGATGCACTAGAGCTTTCTCATGACCAAATGATCATTAGAAAGGTCTTGTTGCATATATTAGCTAGCTATAGAACTCCCTGTATTGCACAAGAAAGCCACATTGCCTAACTACAGGAACTAGAATCACTCAGTACTAAACCCAATACCATTTTTCTAGATGAGCTAAACTATCCAACTATAGACTGGGGGACCCTGCATCACCACTAGTGCACAAACACGAATATTACTATACTTTGCCAATACAGCTAGAACAAATATATGAAAGAATAGCCGTTTGAGCTATTTGAGCTAAGCTAAAACATCAAACAGTAGTAGTAAGAAATATTTGTAAATTAAACTGTAAAGGGTAGTAAAAAATGTTGTTGCAATCAAAATTTCTTCACTGCTGTGAATAAAAACAGCCTGACATTCTACACTTTGTCAATACAAATGCCCTAGAGCAATTAGACTGAGTACCCACTAAGGGAATAACATCTTGACTCTTGTCCTTACTAATATGAGAGCATCTTGTACATCCCTTCTATATCTTCATCATTTGTTAGATCTAATCATAAAGCAGTGCCCTTCAAAATAAATCTGAAATCAGAGACCCCTTCCACCCACGGTACCTTTAGAAATTTCTTTAAGACAAACTACTCACTCCTAAATTATACATTTGCAAGCTTCAAATCCCCACCAAACCCAATTAACTCCACTGAATATATAGAAACGGACAGCACCATAGATGCAAGTGCAGGGCAAAAGCCAGAAACAAATCCACATGGTGGAGCTATAATATCAACAAGCTTTATAATAAAAGTTAAAGAATTTTGACCAAAAGTAAGAAGAGTAATTTTCAGAATGTAAGAGTCCTTGTCATTGAAAAAAAAACTCAGGAGCTTAATAAACTCCACCAATGCCATGTTTGAGGCTAATATAGTTACGCAAGCCAAAGACAATCACAGAGCATTTTTAGTTATGTTTCTATTCTTAAAAGCAATGCAGCAATACACTGAGCTGATTGTGAACAATGTTGCCTACACTGAGGCTGAAGATATAGCAAACCTACTGGCTGATAAATTTAGCTCTAACTTGGCCCCCTGTCCTCTCCATGTATCCCTCAAAATACATCTAAAACTGGTTTGTCTCTAGCTATCACACATGACCAAATACTAAAAGTAAAACAGAAACCCAAAATGAATGACCAAACAGTACAGATCCAAGGCAAACAGGACTATAGATTCAGTATACATTTAATCAATCCAATAAAATATGATGAACTAATAGCAGGTACACAGTAAAACAGTGGCAATACACACAAAAAAAATACAGTTGAGCGCGCTTTCACCTAGTAAGATACCAGGCTTCCTCAGAACAAAAAATCAAGTCCATTACTTCCCTTAAATACTTGATTGAAACTAATTAACATCCACAAATCAATTAAAGTAAGGAACTGAAGTAAAAATAATTCATTAACCCTCTGTAACCCACTGAGTTAAATAGGAAAACATAAGGAAATTTTACCCTCTCATAAAACATTATAATCACATTCATAAAATGTACATCATTATCATAAAATATTATAAATATGAAGTATAAAAAATAATAAATAAATATGCAGAAAAAACATGTGCAGTTATTAATATAAATCCAGTAAAATACATCCAGGTAAAACCAAAACAAATAGAATTAAAATTCATGGCAGCAACAAATTAATGTAACAAACCCAATACTCACATTATAATTTAGCAAGTTACCAAGAAAATGAAGAACAGCTACAGTCATTTTCCTGCATAAGGGAGGAACTTTCATAGACCCAGACAATTACAGACCCATAAGTCTCACCAGGCTCATATGCAAAGACATGGAATGACTTCTCATGGAAGTAATCAATCAGGACACAGGGAACCTCTAAAGACTGGACCTGCCTCAGTTTGGATTTATGGATTCATCAACGACAGATCATGCTCACCCTGGTGGATCTTTTTAGCAAGGTCACCAAAGCAATGGATGAAGGCACACCACATACTTCTACCTTGCCAAAGGTTTGCAGACAATTCCCCACTCAAGCATAGTAGAAAAGCTAAGTAAGCTGGTAATAAACACCTATGTCACCCATTAGATTGTTAACTGGCTCACAGATAGGATGCAGAAAATAAAATAGGAGAAGTTACCTCCACAAAGAGACCAATCACCAGTGGAGTCCCCCCAGGGTTCTGTGCTGGGACCTCTCCTGTTTGGCATCTACATTTCTGAAGTAAAAGCCAATACCAATTGGCTTTGGATGATGAAGTTTTCAAATCACTGCAAGCTAGGAGCCGTCATTGAATCCCTAAATGACTTATTTATCCTGAAGGAAGGTTTGTTCCAAATAAATAACTAGTACCAAAATCATGGACTAAAACTAAATGACAAAAAATGTTTTATTTCTTCCTTTGAGAGGTTATCTACCACAATGACAATATGTCTCAAAGAACTGACCCATCTGTTTGGTATTTGGGAACTTATGTGGACAGTGACCTAACTTTTGACCAACATGTATCCTTCTTTATTGCACAGCTTATAAACAAATTGATTGTGTCTAGATCTAGAGATGTCATTGTCCCACTTTACTCAGCCATCATTAAGCAAATAATTTAATATAATGCCCATTTGGCATATATCTGTCCAGACACATACAACAGCTGGAATGCTCACAGAAATACCTCACTAAAAGGATAGAAGGTATAAGCATTATGTCCTGCATAGTGCGACTTAAAGCCCTGTCACTATACTCTGTTTCCTACAGACTGCAACAGGTGACCTGTGCCTGGCATAAAAGGTATCCTCTGACCCAATATCCATGGATTTGCTGCACATCAGCAAGTCAAATTACATCAGAAATACTCAGTCTAGGGAACTAAACCTCTTCTGGAACATCAACAGAACAGTTGGGAGGGACAGGTATATTTTGCAGAGGATATTGCTGCTCTGAAACAGACTCCTCATCCACATGAAACAAAATCCATCCCTGTCCATATGCAAGTTCAACTTGAATCTATGAATCTGAAACAGAAAATGGATGGTCCCTTGTACTTCTAATGGACAGAGGCAGCTCCTAAATGCTTTACTGCTTGCATTGGTCCCTCAAATTATTTACAGTATGATCCTAGTTATTCTAATTGGTGTAATATACAATTATCAACAATGGGATGGGATAGACCAATATATAACTAAATAGTATAGGTTATTTTGAGCACTAAAAGGAACTGAAAAGTCATCATTGCATACCTCAATGCATTTTAGTTAGAAATGTTCCCTTAATCCTTACTGGCTCAGAAGTGCAGAACACATACTACTAGGTTTGAATTTATTGAAGACGGCAAAGATGAGGAAGGTATGTAAAGGACAGAAAAGAGAGGGATGAAAAAAGAATAAAAAATGAATTAGGTAACTGTAGTGCATGGACTTCAGGTCACAAGCAGGTGTTTATGGGCTGTATGGTAAAGTACAGTTACTGGGCACAGGACCCACTATTTGGCAATCTGTAAGGAAACCAGTTTGACCTCAAGCAGTGGCATAAAAGAAAGTGGAAAAAATGTGTGATGTAAGATCATGTATCAAAGAGAGTAGGAAAGGACAAAGAACAGAATCAAGTTTGATCTTTCCTGTCCTTGTCAAATAGTCAAGGATATATGACTTTTATCTGCCTATGTCTGTGTGTATATGTTTATGTATATGTGTGTGTATACATATCTATCTATCTATATATATATATATATATAGATAGAAGTTGGGAGGGTGGCCTAATGGTTAAGGTGCTTGCCTTGCAAACACAAGGTGCAGGGTTTAAGTCTCATGTGGGATAATTGGCTAGGCTTAAAATGGCTCCCAAGGCCAGTTACCTTAGTACTAATCTATGAATATATATATATACATGGACAAACAGTCACACAGAACTATTTTGCAAGCCTATGTGACGTGGTTTTCATTAGATCAAGTTTTAAAACTCACTTTGTGGGATGGGATTATTAAGCAATGAATCTTGAACAAAGTTGGTACAGTTTTTCAAAGGCAACAACATAACACACCTGATCACACTTCATACTAGAAAAAAAAATTCATGTTGTTTTTAGTATTAGTAGCAAAAATTACAAGGACTGAATGCAACATCATTTTAAAGGCAAGAAAATGTAGCAGTAGAACCATCATTACTTGCCTTCCAGTGGTCTTACCAAAGAAGAAAAGAGAGACATGAATGCAAAAAAAGATATTTTGAGTAGTACTCTTAACAATTGGACTTCTTTGAAGATGTAGAAGATAAACATGATTAAGATTTATGGGCAGTAGTTAAAAAGCAAGAATTTAAAAGGACAGCAACCAACCCTTTTGAAGAGGGATGTTTATCATCAAGTTTGAAAACATTCTTACTGAGGAAGAATAGAAATAAAAAAACTATAAGAATTGCAATCAGTTATAACAGTTAAATGTGTAAAAGATTTAAAAATACCAATACAGACAGTAGACAAACCCCTGAATTTAGTTGCTAGGTTTACTGATATTAAAATGACAATTATAAAGAACAGCAAACATTCATAATAATAAAACAATATTTAACATGATGTAATAGGTGCAGCAGGTAAAACACATACTAGTTATTACATTGTTTTAGATATCAGAACTCAGAAATCTGCATAGCTAAATCTAATATTATGTCAAGAGAAATTAGTCTAACTTAGGATGAAAAATGCCACCCTGAAATAACAAACTATATGGTAGAAAAAAAACCCATTTATAAATGCAAAAAAATTGTAATTCATAATTTAGAAGATCATTAACTCAAAAAAAAAAAGGTTGAAATGAAGCTTTTCCTTTACTTTATTTGTTTTAAAATGCCTTATTTAGAACTTAACATTTCATTTAAATAACTATGGTTCCGTACTTGACTACCTTGTAGTAGATGCTGAGCTATTTTTTTTTTTTGCTCCTATTTGTTGACCGGGTATGCCCACTGGACACAACCGTCCCTTTTTAGGAATGGCCTAGGAACACTGTTGGATTAAATGACTTGGTCACAATTGGCAAATGAAGGTAGAAGAAATCAAACACTGTATCCTGGGCACAAAAAACAGCTTACCAACATGTCAGAGCTTTGGTCCTCTGTGCTAACTGCCAGATTAAATAAGTTAAAGTTAAGATTAGAAAATGATAATTTCCATTAATTAATAGCGGAACTGAAGACACATAAAAAAGAACTATGCTAAACTGAAAGAAATAAAGAGAAATACAAGATATCAATCAAAAAATCAAATGTATGGGATTGTCCAACAATAGAATTTTTATTTAACCAGAGTCCTTATTTAGCTTGCTTGCTGTTATCTGCCTGACTATTACTAATCTGTCTTTTTCATTAATGTTTGGTTACTTCTATTTGTTTATCTTTTTCTTATATTGCATTTGTTTTGTTTTAAGTTTTTTGTTCTGTTGGAGTTTTAAGAGGTCTTGGCTAGGTTCAGTTAAAAAAACATAGCAAAGAATTCCTTTGCTGACATTGAATAACATCCAGCTGATTCATGGGAGGAGCTGAGAAACAACATTCCTCTTTAACTAGAAATTTTTAGAGGCATTGTTATTTAAATGGAGTGTTTATTTAGCTTGCTTGCTGTTTTCTGCCTGACTATTGCTGACCTCTGTCTGCATTTGATTTTCCCATCCACTTACTCAACTGTTGTTGTACTCTTAAACTTTGTGGCACTTGAGTTGCCTGCCCCTACTGTTAATCTGATTTTGGACATTTCTCCCAGTGCCATCTCATCAGCTAATTCTACTGAGTATGGTGAGATCATTTGGGAAGACCCACCTCTTACTCTCTTAAACCTGAATTCTATTATCTCCTTTCCCACTTACTTAAAAAAATGCACTTTATTCAGCAGCTTTTACTGTATCTGCATTTATTCCTACTTTATTACTTTATTTTGCTTTTTGCTGCTTGTTCTTAAGAGTGTTCAGTTACATTTATTCTGTTGTATGCTTTATTGCATGTTAGTAGCCAGATTAAATTGTAACTCTTATTCTAAGCCTCTTAGTTTTGGTTTAAGCACTTGGGTTTCAAATTGTTATCTTACACAAGGAAGGTTGCAGTCTACATTCCTGTGGCAAGAGAGGTAGCTTATATCATTCTAAGCTGGGAATGCCGGTTGAAGGCTTATTGTGCCTGTTATTCTAAAAGTGTCTTAGTTCTGGTTAAGCTCAATTAACGGGAACTGCTCTGCATTTGACATCCTTTGCCAGAGGTTTAGAGTATTTCTGATTGAATCCAAGCCATCCAAAGCTAAAAACAAGAAATTCAGCTTATTTTGAGTTTGATCTGCACTTTTACATCTGTATTTTACTGCTTTATTGCATTAATTTATGTCTTTTTGACTGTTTTACTGTTTGTGCCTGCTTATTACCTGCACTTGTTTTGATCTGAAATATTGCTTAGTTAGCACAGACTAGATAAAGACTTGCTGAATCTAGTCTATTTTTCATACACTTGAACTCAAATCCAGCCATCTTACATTAAGAAGATCTCCCTTGCACCCTTGTGGCAGAAGAGAGTGGATATAGCCTTGTCTGAGCTGGGAATTGCTGGAGGAAGGATCATTGTCTGATTTGCTATTGGTAGACTAGTTTAAAACTGTTTAACTTCACCTGTGTCTAAGCCACGCATTTGACTGGTTTTTGGCTCAATTAACCGGAGCTGTTCTGAGTTTGGCTTCCTTTTCCAGAGGTCCAGAGTGTTTCTGCTTGAATCCAAGCCATCCAAAACTAAGAACAAGAAATTAAGCTTATTTTGAGTCTAATCTGCACTTTTTCATCTGTATTTTACTGTTTTACTGCATAAAGTTGTGCCCTTTTGACTGTTTTTACTATTTGTGCCTGCTTATTACCTGTACTTGTTTTGCACTGAAATATTTCTTAGTTAGCAGAATCTAGATCCAGACTTGCTGAATCTAGCCTTTTTTCATACATTTAATCTCAAATCTATCTATCTTACATTAAAAAGGGCTCTCCGGCACCCTTGTGGTAGAGGAGTGTCATTATAGTCTTGTCTGAGCTGGGATTGCTGGAGGAAGGATCACTGTATGATCTCCTATTGACAAGATTGATTTAAAATTGTTTAATTTTGCCTGCATATAAGCCTCATGTTTTGCAATTTCTGGATAAATTAACTGGAGCTGCTCTGAGTTTAGCATCCTTTGCCAGAGGTCCAGAGTGTTTCTGCTTCAATCCAAGCCATCTAAAGCTAAGAACAAAACAATAAGCTTATTTTGAGTTTGGTCTGCATTTTTTCATGTGTATTTTACTGTTTTGCTGCATACATCTTTGTCTTTTTGACTGCTTTTACTGTTTGTGACTGCTTATTGCCTGCACTTGTTTTACACTGAAGTATTGCTTAGTTAACATAGACTAGATCCAGACTTGCTGAATCTAGCGTGTTTTCATACACTTTAACTGAAATCCAGCATTCTTACTTTAAAAGGGCTCGCCTGCATCCTTGTGGCAGGAGAGTGTGGATATATCCTTGTCTGAGGTGGGGATTGCTGGAGGAAGGATCATTGTGTGATTTCTCATTAGCAGACTAGTCTAAAACTGTTTAATTTCATTTGTATATAAGCCTATCATTTGTTCATAGCTGCACACAGCATAATGGGAGCTAGTGGTGCTTTGTATAGATGCAAACACCTAGAAACTATTTTTTTCCTGGATGCCAGTCAGTGAAACCCTCCCAGATTCCTGCTGCTCTGCGGGCAATGCAAATGTACACTTCTGCATTGCAGGCAACTCAGTTGATCACTGAGCAGCATTGCTCACTTTTCATCCCTGATTTTCTATAGAATAAGTCCCCTTGTTAATCCTAGAGCAATTGCTGATCTAATTTGCCCTCTCACAAATTAGTACTTAAGAATTACTTGCTACTATGGACAATCAGTTTCCAACATTTCACACAAGATAAGATCAAGACACATAAACCTCCTAAGTGCAAACAACCTACACATACTGGTATATGAACACAATCCACCACTACATATAACAATGCACATATCAGTGTCTTAACAATTAAGCCCCTAAGGCAAAACACCTTAAAATCTAATTTCCTAGTCATAGGCGACTCAATAATGAGACACAGAGATGTCACCCTTACCAGGTTGGACAAGGAGAAGGTTACAGTCAGCTGCCTGTCAGATGCCAGGATCCATCAACTCATGCACGCACTCAAGTCACTCAGCAACAATTACCATTATGACTCTGTCATAGTACATGTTGGAGTGAATGATTTGAGATGTACCTTTCTGGATGTGTTTATATTACCCTATCGTACTCATCGTACCTAAAATATCTAAACCACAAAATATCGAACATACAGAACAGCAAATGTTTCCCAGGGAAAAAAAATTGCTGTTCCGAAATACAAACACACAACACAAGCACACCAAAATAAATAAACCACACACATACACTTAACAAAACCATAATTCTAACCTTCCACTACTACCTATCCCCTCACCTTAACCCAACCCTAACCCTAAAGTCCCTAACTACCGCACACTCACCATATCCACTCCCTAACCCTAAAGTTACTAACTACTGCACACTTACCTTACCCACTCCCTAACCCTAAAATCCCTAACTACCGCACACTCACCTTAGCTGCTCCCTAACCCTAAAGCCCCTAACTACCGCACACTCACCTTACCTGCTCCCTAACCCTAATGTCCCTAACTATCACACACTCAACTCTTACCCCGATCCGTTCCCACACTTACCGTAACCCGGTCCATAACCTCCATTCACATACTTACCTTACCCTGGTCCGTAATCTTCCCACCACAGTAGAGTAAATACAGAAGCCATGGAACGGACAACCGAAATCTTACACTAGGTAAGATTTTGAAGTTCCGTGGCTTCGCTATTTTGAGTTTTCGACAAAAATGGGTCAATATTATAGCATTCAAAGTTTAAAAACTTTGATACTATAATATAGACCCTTCTGGACTGTATGAAGGTAGACATGACTGTACTCTCAGATTATGTGTCCCAGGCAGGTACGTCAATAGTCCTAAGCAGCATTCTACCTTCACCTAGGATGATGCCACAATACAAAAAATTATTGATTTCAATAATTGGGTTAGCTTCTGGTGTCACTCCAGGGAGATCCAGTATCTGACAGCCTGGGAAGCCATGGTCAACAGACCATGCTTCTTTGCCAAGATGGCCTTTACCTATCTCCTCAAGGCTTTCAGATACTTGTAAAGGCATTTGTCTCCCCCATAGAGCCTTTTCTAGGCAGTGTCAAAACAATCAAACAATTGGCATAAAGAAATCCACTAGAGACAAACTCAAGGTGATACTGCTTAATGATAGAAAGCCTTAAAAAGTCTCATTATCCCCTTTGGCAAAGAAGTAGCCCTGCTAACTATGATTTAGATAACGCCCCTCTAAGCTCAAACCCAGTGGTGTGAGACTTGGGAACACAGGTTGATAGCAATTTAACCTTCGATCACCATGCGTCCATAGTGGTAAAGAAAGCCTTCGCCATTGTGCATCTCATAAATAAGAGCATCACATCCAAGACTAAGGAGCTTATAACTCACTGTACTCAACCCTTATCAGACCACTAATTGAGTACAATGCTCCCTTCTGCATGAATCTCACCAGACACATGCAGCAACTGGAGCGATCACAGAGGTTTCTAACCAAGAGAACCCAGGGCCTCTAAAATGTGACTTACATGAAAAGACTGAAAGCCCTGTCACTGTACTCTGTATCATACAGACTGCATAGAGGCAACCTGGGCCAGTCTCTGACTCTGTCCTAATGGAAATGCTGCACATCAGCAAATCAAATGGGACAAGAGTCACTCATTCCAGGGATCTCAACCTAGCCTGTGGCATTAACAAAACATGGAGAGACAGATATATCTCCCAGTGATTGCCACTCTTCTGGAATAAGCTCCTACTTCACATGTAGCAGAGCTCCTCAATTACTCTATTTAAGTTGAACCTTCACAATTGGATGGGTGACTGCAAATTTACCCCAGTGGTGACACCTATGCCTGTCATTGACAGGGGTAGTCGGTGCTGATCATAGAATCATTTTGCTAACAATGACCATCTAACTATGGTCAGTTAGGGTACACTGGCTTTCTACATGGCTAGGCTTGTACAGACCCTAAGGCCATTAGCCTAGTAATCTCCTATGAACCTATGAACTTAATAAATGAAAAGTGCATCACCTGAAATTAAGTAAGTAGTCTGAAGAGTCTAAAGGGATTATATGAAATGACTAATCTAAATGACTTACTTAATAATAACAATGGTTCGATTGAATATGAAAAGAATGTTAAGCTGATGAAATATGGAGGGAATTTTAAACCAAAGATGATAGGGCCTTTTGGTGCTTTGTAGCAAAGGGGACTTATGAAAAAAAGAAGCATTAGAGGTTGGTTTATAAGGCCTAAAGATTTTCCCCCCAGTTTTATGAAGAGTTGAACTAGCTTTGTATCTGGATAAATTCAATGAAGTCTTTAACCCCCAAATGAGCAGAAGAAGAATAAGAAAACTGAAATAAAAAAAACGCTGAATAAAATATATAGGACAGGAAGAGAAGAATGACCAGGAATTTAAACTTTGCCCATGTCATTTTAGATTGGATGTTTCCTGAAACTTAGCAAAAAAGTTTAACAAGTCCTATTCATACAAGTGAGAAAAATCTGATCACAGAATGTATAGCCTCATCACATTATTGGATTCCACTTTGATTCTTCTAGAAGAACTGAAATGAGATATCAACAAGACAGGATTGTTAAGATTTGCCTACCTGGAGGCAAAATTATCTTTATATGACTGTTAAGCATTACAACATCACATTTTGTTGAAAAGTATTTAAAACTGAAAAAATCAAAAATCACTTGTTCTTTTTATAGATTTACAAGATGCATTTGAAAACATACACAATGGCTATAGGATATAGTCTTAAGAAAAGATTTAAAAGTGAGATCATTTTATGATAAGCTATTTATATAGTGCACAATGTAATTATGTGCTGATCTGGTGGTGAAGTGACCCACGCTATCACTGCAGCTCCCAGTTCCAGTCCTAGTATGTCTAATGGTGACCAGCCAACAGCAGTAGTAAGGGAGCCCATGCAGCAGGCTTTTGCACTGCACATGGCTGTGCAGGTTAAAAGGTGGTGTCTAGTCCAGAAGTACAGACCATGACATTCAGGTTAGCATTTCCTTTCTTATAAAAAATAAACAGAGCATAGCTGATGCATGCAGTGCTATGTACAAGCAATACTGTGTGGTACATGGCCTACTGTCACTGCTCATCAGACATTCCCTCTTGTCTTTAAATAATTTTCTTTTTCAGAACTGGTACTTGAATTATTGTTTAAAAAAGTTATGCCTGACTGCTCACTGACACCACTTCAGTGAAGTTATAATGCATCATATATGAAATATTTACATTTTTAGGTATTTTGCAGAATAAATGTTGCTATACTTAAGTATGCATATACTGAATCTGGTAAAATGGCAACTTTAATAAAAAAATAGTTTTTTTCAGTACTTGACTGCTAGGAATTTATCAAAATGTATGTATTAAAATGTCTAAACTTGCATTTAACATGAATTCATACCTTGCACTGGAATGAAAAATGTATTGCATGCTCTTTTTTATTATGCAAAGTTTTCTCAGTTTTAACCATGACATAGTAGAAATGATGTACTGTTCTCTCTTAATGTACTGCACATCATATTATTTCATTATGTTATACACACCAATTTGTGTGCTCAGCAGTAGAAATCATCATTTGTGCAGTGATGAGGGTGAAGTGACAACAGTGCCAATGTAGATGTTAGGATTTGCATGTAATCTTTTTTTAGGTGTGTGCTATTCTCTTAAAAGTGTGTAATATTTGTTTTATGTTTAGTGTAATTGCCAGCTGTACAATTGCTGAAATGATACTTGATAAAGTATGGGTCCTTAATGGTATTAAACACTGCAATTTGCATGTTACAAACTACAGCTTTCTTTCAAAATTTTTTAATTGTGGGCACTACTATTACTGAAATGAAATGCATGCACATGGAAAGCCTCATAATACTGGGTTATATCGAGCACATGTGTATTCTGCAGTTAATTTTTTAACACATTAAAACCTGAAGTCAAACATTCACAGTGTACTGTGAGGCTTGGTGGTTAAATGCAATGTTTCATATTTTAAGTACCTGAAATGTCTAGCCTAAGTAACAGTAGGTCAAAGTCAAATGTGTCATGCATGTCTCCTAAGGATAGGGTAGGTGAAGTGCACATGATCTCAAGGAAGGGCTGTCATGTGAGCTGGATGGAGAATTACTGGAATTATATGAACTACCGGAAAAAAGTGATCCTACAGACACTGATCTCATGCAGTTGCTGGACTGACACTTCAAATGAGAGGTTCTGGTATGTGCAGACGAACGCTAATGTGGCCTGCATGAAATCTGTTTTTGTATCCCCCCCCCCCCCCATTATTTCATCTTGGGAAGCACTCTGACCATTTCTAACTGACACTTTGTAGCAGAGCACTCAGCCTTAACCATGTCATAACACATTTGGTGTTGGGCAGCCAGTGTTTTACACATTTCTTGAGGTAGCTGTGATATATACCTACACCTTGCTCCTCTTTTAGGTGTCACAGTGAAGTCTGTTACAACTGAATTTCTGTGATTATCATAAGATGTTCCTGTGGGTCTGGAGACACTCATATTGAGATGCATAGGTTTTATCCCTGTACAAATAGTTGTGTAATGACACCATGTACTTGACTTTGTGATACAGTATCACTACCTGCAGAGTTATTAACATGTTGTGGTGTGTGTGTGATCCTGCCATTAAACTTGACAACTGTGTGTCACTTTCCTCAGGCTGTCTCATAAATATTACTACATTACCATCATCGTCAGCCATTCTGTTGCTGATATCTTCTAAATTTACTGGTCATTCATGCTGTAAAAAAATAATAAAATATATTACAACTTACTCAAATGCACCACTTAATGCTGTGCAATGAGGTGTGGATGACACTTACCATGCGCATTCTGTTCAATGTGGAGGTTTCACCTGTTAATAGTAAACGTCATGTCTTAAATGTAATCATTTCACCTGAGCAGTCATTTCTTTATGTTATTCTGTTACAGAGGCCAAACTAACCTGCAGGCATGAGTAATAGCCATTACCCACACCACCTCAAATTATTCCTGTGCCTTCATCATCTGTTTTATAGTCATCCCACTGAACGGAAAGAGGTATTCCTGATCAGGTTTTAAAGGAATAAGTGTTTGAGGTCCTCCCAAGTAGTGGTACAGGCAATTGCATCCTGACTTGCCTTTGCTCTGGCATGTCCTACCATATAATTGGCTCTCTTCTTGCTCTGTGTCAATGTATGGCTCCTTCCACCTACAGCATTCATATTCATAAGCACTTGGTTCCAGACCTTTGCTCTCTCAGCTTGTTGGAGAACCCTTTTCCAAATAGGCATTTGTCATATGTTCTAACTTACTTTAATCTGCATTTACAAGTGTTCTGTATTGAGCTTTTGTACTCAGGCCTCTGCTGAAAATGAGCTTTGGCTCAGTTGAACATACCTGGTCAACAAATGTCAAAACAAAGAAATAAATAAAAAACAAATAAAGTAGGAGATGTTTTTCATAGCTGCTAATTACAGCATAAGCAGGTAATTTTCAGTATGGTGGAGCTATTCAACAAGCTATAAAGCATCCATGAAGCCTGCATTCTGTTTTTCTTGCATATTTAAATACCATGCAAGTAGACACAAGGAAATTCTATGCCTGAAAGCAAGGTAAGTCCTGCACCTAGTATGCATTCTGTAATAATATTATGGCATATCCTTGTATACCTTAACTTGGTGGAGTAATGAAGTAAACAGTGGTGGAATTGCATAGAAAGTACCTTAACATGTGACAGCAGACACTTATTTTACTTATATCTGTCCATTACTAAGGTTTGCTTTCTTATTCTACTAGTTTTCATTGCAGTTTTTGTTTGATGCTCCACATAGTGCAAATAGAGTAAGTGGGTAATGGCTGTGTTTATCAGGTTTGTGTGAAGCATGACAGACCACCTGTGAAACAGAAAGCCAAAAATAGTAACCGAATACATTGAATTAATACCCTTGGCTATCGTGAAAATCTGTCCTGGAGTACAGATGGTATTGAGTTCTAGTACAGAGTGAGCAACATTTCTTTTACTGCTGTGACACTGTTGGTCCTGAATTTGAATACACTATATGCCATATAGTGTTATTTTTACAGACATTAGCAATGCAGCTTGAGTTTGTGCATCACTTACCAACATACAAACAGGCATAACTCTCATGCGTGTACACTTTGTTAATCAGCACACAAATCCGCTGCTCACTGCACTATGGAACTGTCTATATGATATTTTCTTATTGATGCTTATTGTCCATTTCCTTTGTATGAAGTAAAACTACAAGTGGAAACATTGCAAATTCAGGCCACATTCTTTCTAAGTATAAGTCATATAGTCACATGACATACATGTGTTGTCCAACCCCCCATAACCAGTACAATGCTGGGGGTCCAGTATTTTTACACACACATAGCAACCACACTACAAAGTGTAATATATAATGTTGTGTGCTCCCTCATGGACAGGACCAGATGGTGGTGATGACAACCTTGTCCTGCTAAATTCAAACATCCAACTTTGCTCAATAAGGGTACTTGTGTTTTTGCACATCTAGGCTTTTTTACACACCTAGGATACACTCTACAATTAGGTTACTCCCCTCATATTAACTTATGAATCTATGTGCCTATGTAGGCCTCCCTACCTGCTGTCCCCCACATGGTCTGCTGATGTCATCTACCATAAGTTATCCTGCAGCCATATAAAAGTCAGACTTGTGCTTTGGAATTTACATAAAAGTGCTGAGTTCTGTAGTCTGTGTGTATGTGTGCATGTGTGTGGGTGTGTGTGTGTGTGTGTGTGTGTGTGTGTGTGTGTGTGTGTGTGTGTGTGTGTGTGTGTGTGTCTAGCCAGAAGAACAAGTGTGTATCCTATAGTTACCACCCCCAATCCCATAAATTGACAGTATTTTATACTTGCACCTGCCTACACATCCATTTCTGGCAGGCCTCTCACCTTCTTCTTTCCAACATGCACTGCTGATGTCATCCATGATAAGTTGACCTGTAGACATGTAAAAATCAGACTTGTGCCATGGTGCTTGCACAGAGTAATATGTTCCATAGTCTGTATATGTAGATAGGTAGGGGTCTGTTCACACTGCAGTCGACTGAGTGTGTGTATGTGTGTGTGTGTGTGTGTGTGTGTGTGTGTGTGTGTGTGTGTGTGTGTGTGTGTGTGTGTGTGTGTGTGTCTGCTCAACAGAGTATATGTGGTATACTGCAATTACCTCTCCAAAGGCATGGTTTGGCAGTATTTTGATACCTGCACTTGCCAACACATCCATTTCAGGCAGGCCTCCCACCTTCTTCTCTCAAACATGCACTGCTGATGTCATCTCATCCACTATAAGTTGACCTGCAATGATGTAAAAGTCAGACTTGTGCTGTGGCCCTTGCATAGAGTACTGTGTTCTATAGTCTGTGTACTTAGGTAGTGGTTCTGTTCTCACTGCAGTCAACTGGGTGCATATGTGTCTCTCCTCAGCAGAGTAGACGTGCTATCTTGCAGTTACTTCACCAGTGGCATGGCTTGCTAGTCTTTTGATGCTTGCACAAGCCTACACATCCATTAAATGCAGCCCACCTCCCACATGGCCAGCTGATATCATTCACTATAGGTTTATCTGTAGACATGTAAAAATCAGACTTGTACCATGGCGCGTGTGTGTAGTATTGTGTTCTGAAGTTTGTGTACTTAAATAGGTATGGGGTTTATTCTCACTGCAGTCAGTTGTATGAGTGTGTGTGTGTGTGTGTGTGTGTGTGCTGTTACTTGACATTACAAAGAGCTTTTTACACTAGCATGTATGACACTGTCATCACCATATGCTCAATAGACAATGCTGATGTACCACCATTTGCTTGACAATTTGGATGTAATCAGCTATATCAGATTATTGCATATGCAATCATCCCACCAGGGCAGGATCAAACACTGGCCTGGTGGCCAGGCAGATGTCAACTTAAGTTCATTAGAGTTTACTATGCTATTAGGCTCTAGGGCCTTTGGAATCCTAGCCATGTTATACTATAATTCCCTTATTGATCAACTTGAATGGTCTATACTTTCAGTGCAAGTGTATGATCAGCACGGACTGCCCTTATCTAAGAGGGATGCAGCTGACACACCCATGGTAAATTTTCAATCTCCCATCCAGTTATCTAAGTTTTGCTTAAATAGGGTTAATTAGGAGCTCTGTTTTAAGTGAACTGGGAGTTTGTTCCAGAGGAGTGGTAGTCTCTGGGAGACATATCAGTCTTTCCAGCATGTGCTCTTAATGTTGCAGGCTAGGTTAAGATCCATAGATTGAGTGAATCTTGTCCCATGTGACTTGTGGATGTGGACCATTTCCATTAGGGCAGGGTCTGAAGCTGCTCTGTAGGTCAGGCACAAGTCACCTCTCAGCAGCCTATAAGATACACACTACATTGATAGAGCCTTCAGTCTGTCCATGATGTCTTGTGGTGCAGGCCCTGAATTGTCTTGGTAATAAACCACTGAGGTCTCTCCAGCTGCTGCTGGTGTCTGATGAGGTACATACAAAAGGGAGGATTGTACTTTATTAGTGGTCTGATGATGGATGACTGCAGGGGAGTTGTAACATCCTTAGCTCTGGATGTGATGTCCTTACTTATGAGATGTGCAACATAGAAGGCCTTCCTTATCACTATGGACACATGGTGATTGAAGTTAATGTTGCTATCAACCTGCGTTCCCAAATCTCTCACCACAGGGTTTCAGTTAAGAGGGTACTATTAATATTGTAATGTGCAGGGACTTTGCTTTTGCTAAAAGGGATGATAATACATTACTTTGCATTTGGCTTTGGCAGCAATCATTTGTCTATGTAAGGCCTTTTTGTAGTATGTCATTATTGTTGTTGGACTCAATGACTGCACGCAGTTTGCAGTCATGGGTGATATGGTAAGCCACAGCCCATCTCTTTTCCCCTGGATTTCTGAGAAATACATTCCAAACAGTAGGGGACCCAGCACAGATCCTTTTAGTACACCAGTGGTAACTGGGCTGCTGCTAGAGGTGGAATCCCCAACTTTGACTGTATGTGTTCTGTCAGTGATACAGTTGGCTACCCATCTAATGGCATATGGGTTAATTCCCAGTTTTTAACTTTTCCAAGTCTTGGGTTTCTAATACCATGACGGGAATGGACCTCATTCCTAAGTTAAAGTATGATTAAAGTTTATGAAATTACTATTGTTTCAATCTCTGATGTTAGCCAGAAGTGATCTTTGCAGCACCCGCAATGTGGCCAGTAATGACTCTTTCTACAATTTGTACATAGTTACATGTATCGTTAACATATCTAAATACAATTGTAGATTCTTTTTTATAAGATCCATTACTCCTACTATTACTAGAACTGTCTAGTTTCTTTCTTCTACATTGCTCAGCTGTGTGAGTTTCTCAATGATGCATGAGTGGGGGATTGTACCAAAAGCCTTAGCTAAGTCAAGATAGTATTTTGCCTTCAACCAGGGGTTTGTTGACATTCCCAAAGAAGTCCATCAGGTTTAATAAGCATGATCTATCCTTAATGAAGCCAAATTGTGTGGGGTCAAGTGTTTGAAAGTCACCAATGTCTTTGTTGATAATGTCAATGATTATCCACTCCACGGCCTGGCAGATGAGCCTGGTTAGGCTTATGGCTCTATAGTCCCCAGGGCCAGTTGCTGGACCCCTTTTGTGCAAGGGAATTAATGTTTCTATGTTCCACTTTGCTGGGACCAAGGCAGTACTTACAATGTGGTTGAAGAGAGTGCCAACAAGTTCCGCTAGGTCCTGTTTCAGGCCATTTTGTAGGCAGCCTTTGGATGTTATCTGGTCCAAAGAATCTGTGTTTTTGGTCATGGAGAGTGCAGTTATAACCTGCTCTTTGGATATATTAGGTAGAGGACTGGTGACATGTATGCTTTGGGGTATGTCTGGTGGGGACAGGTGGGGTGAAGTTTGCCTCAATTGTCTGCTAGCAGGTTGGCAATGTCCTCAGGTTCAGTATGAGTGGTACCGTCCACTACTAGTTCAGCACAAAGATGGCCCTTCCCTTTTAGATTTCTGACATAGCTAAAGAATACCTACTGATTATCTTTAGCTAGGGATGCTAGTTTAGATTCATAGTTAGCTTTAGAGGACTTTACATGATAGCTGATTTGCTTATTCAAGCTGCGGAGGTTGTCCTTCCTCTGCTGAATTGGTTCCCTCTTGTTCTTAGACATTACTTTCTTATACCTGTTGTATAACCTATTTATGCTTGATGCCCACCAGGGTGGCTTGTTTTTCTATGAGGACCTTATTTTGATCCATTCAGGTTCAAGCCAACTCTGTGCAATTGGCTAGGTGTTTATACAGTCCATTTGTGTACACGTCTGTATAGCAGTCATTGTTGACAGTGGTAGTAGGGGGGTTGCAACTATTTATTGCATCTCTTAGGAAGCTATAGCTTCTTTTGGGGAAATATTTTATCCTTTCTGCTCTTGAGGGGTGTCAGGCCTGATCATTAATTTGAATGAAACTGAATTCTGATATGACCTGACCAGGGAGGGCAAAACACAGGGGTTAGTGCAGAGTCCCCCTATGTTGGTGAGTACTAAGTCTAGGACATTCAAGCCCCTTGTGGGGGTGCAGACTATTGGTTACAGAGCATGTGTATCAACATATTCAGGAACCTTAGGACGAGTGTGTTTGTGCTCATAGATGACTCCCAATTGATGGAAGGATAGTTGAAATCACACATGACCAAGGTGTTTGGCTCTGTAGTGAGTGACTCAAGTAGGTCCATGCAGGCAAAGTGGTTCTCATGGTTCTTGTTGGAGGACTTATAGCTAACAATGATATGGAAGGGGGTTTACCTACAGTTAGTTGGACTTGGAGTAGTGCTATGAACTCATAATGTTTGACCAGTCTTTTGTCTTTAATGAAGATGTATATACCTCCGCTTTTGGTTCTTTCACACTAATTTTCTTCTTTGAATGCGTGGAAGGCATTGCAGCCTTGCATGGCTGGGTGGCTCTCTGTGGCCTTGAACCATGTCTCTGTGACTGCACAGACATGGGCATCTTCCATGGTAAGGAGTGTTTCCAGTGAGTGCCATTTCTAATTTACACTCTTTGCATTAAACATCATAACCTTCAGTTTGTCTCTAGTGGATTTTTTATGTTGAGAATTTAGTTGTTCTGAAATTGCCTAAAAAGGACACTATGGGGAAGGCAAATACCTTTGCCAGTAACTGAAAGTAAAGAAGTGACAGGTGAAGACAATTTGTGGCAAAGCAGCATGGTCTGTCAACCATATCTTCCCAGGCTGACAAATACTGGATCCCCCTGGACTGACAACAGAAGCTAAGCCAATTGTTGAACTCAGTCATGTTTTGTTTATATTGAGGCATCATCCTGGGTGAAGATGGAATGCTGCTTGGGGTTAGGGACATATCTGCCTGGGACAGATAATCTGAGAACTCAGTCATATCTCTCTTCATTTAGTACAGTGAGGTATTTTTTTCAGTAATTCACTGCAACATAGACTATGTCAGCATCGTAACAGTACTTGCTGCTGGGAGACTTGAGTGTGTGCATGAGCTGATTGACCCTGGCACCTGACAGGCAGCTGACAGTGACCTTCTTCTTGTCCAGCTTGGTGAGGGGGACATCTGTGTGTCTCACTATGGAGTTGCTTATGACCAATACATTTGGTTTTGACGTGTTTGCCTTAGGGGCTTATTGGCTGAGACACTGTTGTGTGTATTCTTATGTGTAGTGAATTATGTTGGGTCTGCAGTCTGTCCAGTAAGTTTGTGCTTGGGAGGTCTCTGATCTTTATGTAGGCTTGTAGTGAGCAGCTCTGTGTATGTTGGTTTATGTGTTGTGCTCTTGTTATGTGCAAGAGGTGAAGTGTGTGTGCTGACAACATGTTTGATATCTGGTTTGTTGTTATGTGAGAAAATTTATTTCAAATTCATAGCATAGATACAGCTCAAAATGTTGTATTCATTTGTGTTAGCAGTAACTGGTTGTTAGCACATGAGGCAATTGCTACATTGCCTCAGGATGTCCATGTCAATCAGGCTGCCTGGAAAAATATTGGGAAAGTATCCATCCATTATGGAAGGTCTATACTGTTGTAACTAGTGTGGATTGAGCTAGCTGGACCAGGTTTTGCTGTAAGACTAACAAAAAGTGTCTTTTCTATAGTGGGCTAGGGGTAGAAATATGTGTCAGTGTTTTCCAATGCACAACTGAGTGGCTCACAGGACAGCAGTGCAAGCTATGAGCAGATCCAGTAAACTGAGTGCAGACCCGGCCAACCATAATGCTGGAATACAAGTGTAGTTAAATGGTTTTAAACAATTAAACAAAGGTGAAGGGTGTGTGCTGACAACATGTTTGATATCTGGTATGATTATGGGCCCTCTCACCCCTAAGAGGGCCCATAACCATACCAGAAGAATGTAGAGTCCCTGAAATCACAGATACTCAGGTTAAAACAGCCCTCTCCAAAGCCAAAAACACAGCATCAATGGGACCGGATGGTGTCCCAGGCTGCATCTTACATGAGCTCAAAGACAAACTAACCCCTCACCTAAACACACTGTTCAAACGGCCTCTCCACAGGCTACATACCCATATAGTGGCGCACAGCAGCGGTTTTTCCACTCCACAAAGGTGGAGCTATAACACACCCTGGGAACTATCGCCCTATAAGCCTGACTAGCTTGGTCTGCAAGGCTATGGAGTACATCATCATGGAACTCGCTAACAGAGACATTGGGAACCTCCAAACATTGGACCCTACCCAGTTCAGCTTTGTTAAGGGCAGATCATGCCTCCTAAACCTGGTGGACTTCTTTGAGACAGTTACCAAGGCTATAGATGAGGGAAAGGTGGTACACACAGCCTACCTAGACCTCGCAAAGGCCTTTGACACTATTCCCTATTCTGGTATTATAGACAAGTTCACCAGCCTGAACATAAACCCCTACATCACAAGATGGGTTGCCAACTGGCTCATGGACAGAATCCACATGGTGAGAGTTGTGGGAGCTAGGTCTGACTCTAAATCGGTTACAAGTGAAGTTCCCCAGGGCTCAGTCTTAGTACCTCTCCTGTTCGGCATATACTTCTCAGAGGTACAGGCAAGCACAGGAGGACTATGGCTGACCAAGTTCGCAGACGACTGCAAACTAGGGGCTATAATTGACTCACCAGCTGACACAGACATCCTCCAAAAGGGTCTCACTGGGACGGATACCTGGTGTCAAAATCATGACCTCAAGCTAAATGCCAAAAAGTGCATAGTCATTCCCTTTGGAAAAAACAAAGTACCCACAAACTACCACATAGGTGGCAGTCCCCTAAATATGGAAGATGTAATAAGGGATCTGGGGACCGAAGTAGATAGTAATCTCATCTTTGATAATCACATTGCCAAAGTGGTTAGAAAATCCTTCTACGTGGCCCACCTAATCACAAAATGTTCACATCCAGATCAAAAGAGGTCGTTGTGCCCCTCTACTCATCACTCATCAGACCCATCATAGAGTACAATGCCCCATTACAAGACACCTTCAACAGCTGGAAAGACCACAGAAGTACCTCACCAAGAGGATCACTGGCCTCAAACAGATGGCCTATGCAGCTCAACTGAAGAAATTACAGCTGTACTCGGTTGCATACCACCTACTCAGAGGTGATCTCTGCCTGACATACAAGGCCATGTCCAACCAGAATTGATGGACATGCTCCACCTAAAGAAAACCTTATTCCCACAAGCCACATGCTCTAGGGATCTAAACCTCACCACAACAATAAATCGGATGTGCTGGAGGGATAGATTCCTGTCCCAGAGACTTCCCATGCTTTGGAACAAGACCCCAATCTGCATTAGGCAGAGCTCCTCACTAACACTTTTCAAAAGAAATCTTGACGAGTCGATGGGAAACAGAATGTTTACTTCGGGGATCACTTCAGTGGCTCTGCTGGACAGAGGCACAGGGAACTAATCTAAGGATGCGATGAAAGCCAACACATTCTGGCTAGGCTTATAAATGTCTTTGGGCAGATAGCCTAGTATCTACCTATGAACCTATGAAAGGTGAATACTGAACCTTATTCCAGCAATCCCCAACTCAGATGGGTCCTTGGCTGCACACTTCTGCCACAAAGGTGCAGGGGTTTGTCTTAATGTAAGACAGCTGGTTTTATTACTCAAATGATACCAAACAGTGCAGATTCAGGAAGCGTGAACCAAGCCTATGCTATAAAATGCAGAAGTACTAGAAATTCAAAGTGCAGACAATCACAATCACAACAGCGGAAACACAATTTAAATAAAGCAACAGTTTGGTAGAATACTCCAGCAAGAGTGTAGACAACAGGCCTTCCGAGTGGGAAATAAGTGGTCTGAAACCTAGGTGCTTAAACTAGAGCTAAGACACTTTCAGAATAAAAGACACAATAAGCCTTCAACCAACAATTCCCAGCTTAGAAAGGCATAGGCTATCCTCTCCTGCCACAATAGTCTACACCACAAACCTTCCTAATATAAAACAACTGGTTTCAAGGCCAAGTGCTTAAACCACAACAAAGACACTTAGAACAATGGGCACAATAAGCATTCAACCTGCAATTCCTAGCTCAGAAGGGCAGAGGCTACCATCTCCTCCCATAAAAATGTAGACTACAAACCTTCTTAATGTAAGACAACTGACCTGAAGCCAAAGTGCTTATACCAAAAGTAAGAGGCTTATGATAACAGTTACAATTTAATGCGATACCAGACAGATAACAGTGACATATCTTTTAATCTACCTACGTGCAGCATATCATGGTTAGTAAACCCTGTATTATTTTGATAAGAAATCCCTGTGGCCTGTCCAGCTGCTGCATGTGTCTGGTGAGGATCATGCAAAAGAGAGCATCATAGTGTATTACTGTTCTGATGAGTCTGACTACAGTGTTGTCATAAAATTCTAAGATCTGAATGTGATGGCATGTCTTACAATGTGCACCATATGCATGTACTGGAAATCATTAAACAGAAAAGCTATAAAGTAAGGGGGCACATTGCAGTCCCTGACTTCACAACCCTTAGAAAATAATACACTAGAAAGTACTGACATGATGATGCTATCTACTGTATAATTTGGCAAGGCAAATATAAGTGGCAGGTACAATTATCAGTTCAACAACCCGAATGTAGATATAGTAGGCACTAATGTAGCCATGCTCCCTGTGCATCAGACACAGAGCTTTTGTATTCCTGAATGCAAAAGAGAGAAAATAGGGATATGGCACAGTTATCTTCAATTCTACAGGGTGCTGAAGGGGCAGGAGGCCTAGGCTGACACAAAAGCTTGTTGAGTGTATGTGAGGGAGAAAGGGAAGCAGATAGGTTATGTGTGTGTCTGTACGGGTCATCCATGTGAAAATGGTGTATGACAGTCTGCATGAACACAGTCAAGCTCAGTGCTAACTCTACATCTTGATATGTCAGACTGGTATGAGCCATGCATGGTAGAGGTGGCAGTTCATTGTTGTCAACCCTAATCACAAAAACTGGTTCTGCCATAAGTTGCACTGACACCACCACACCCAAGGTCAGATGCAGTGCTGCTAGCTGTGCATGACTAATGTCTACTGGATGTGCTCCCTTCGTGCAAATGCCCAGGTCCATGACTCCATGGCCTGCCACATCTGGGTGTGGACAGCACACTCACTGATGGACCAGCAGAAGTACTGCCACTACAGAAGTGGGATCGCACATGGCAATGTTGGTTATCAGCAGATGTGGCTGATCTATGCCCATTAGGATGCCATTCCCCTCCCAGTGGATATTTCATCACAGACACAGCTTGTTCCATGACAGACACTCCCTGGTCTGTCACAGACACCCCTCGTTCCAATGTGTCATTCATCCAATCCAGTGAATCTGTAACATGGTGGAGGCAGTCATGTATGTCAGATGGTGCAACATCCAAAACCCTAAGCGTTTGTCTAGAGCACTTATCTGAATGTGCCTGTACCTCCATAATGGCCCTAAACATACATTGAGTGACATGGGAAGAGACACCTGCACCAGGTGGAGGAGGGACAGCAGGTCCCATCCAAGCACCCCTATCAACTCTCCTGCTTGGCACCTCACCAGACTCAACAGGAACTGAACAGTAGCTACACTTCCCTGCTCAATGTGCCTGCCCTCCACCTGTCCCATATCAGTGGGGTCAGTGGACTGGGTAGGCATAGGCCTACTGGCTGTGTCACAGGAAAAAGGAGGGGGTGGTTGGATTTCAACCTCTGTGTCAGATTCAACCTCTGCACCCCCAGACTGTGCCTTAGTTTCACCACCATCATCATCAGTGTCAGATGAGACACTGACATCAGGTGGCACAAGCCCACACTCCCACTGTTGTGATCACCTGCGATAAAAAGGAAGAGACACAGGCATACATTTATACTTGCACTGCTATGATGAAATATATGCTAAACAACTAACAGTGCTGCACTATTACAGACAGTACAGTAATACACACAACAGGCCTAAAATTACACATTATGATTTTCACAAAAAGAAATATTGCCAGCCTAGCTATCTGGAATTTTGTAAATAATCCTATGTCATTTGTGAATATTAATATGATTTATATAGAAGTGTGACAGAAGGAGATATTGCCAGCCCAGCTATCTGGAATTTTGTAAGTGGTTGTGTGTCATTTGTGAATGTCAACATGCTCATGTAAAATGCTTGTGTTACAGATGTATTAGAACTGTATGATATATTGTACAGACACATGTGCTGAAGAGATATTTTGTAAAGTACTGAGCAGAAATGTAGATGCACTATTGCAACTGTTTGGATGTATGTATTTTAGCTAAGAATACTGAAACACAGGAGGTTAACTTGCAAAACATCAGAAGAATGGTTGAGGTTGAGTTACTTTATGGCTGGTCCATAAACAAAAGGGATGTTATCTTTCAGTTTCAGTGCAACAGGAGACCTAATATCTAGAACTATAAGTTTTTTGTATTGTCTTTAAATGTGGAGGAATGTAAATTATTTTACGACTTCCACCATTTGCCAAATGATCTAAGAGAAGTCCTTGTTTATGTATTTTCACAGGTAGATGCTATATGCTGTTGTCTTGAGCTTGGAAACTGAAGTCAAATGACAAGAAATTATGTCATTCTACAAGTATCCCAACAATAATATTTGGGATATTAATTTAAGAACTGTCTGAAAGAGAGACTGGGCATTTTGTGCTTTGTCTTTGACCTGACAAGAACATCCACTCACCACATCTTCCTGCTTGTCTGTAAGTAAGTTAACTAGGGTACAGTAATTTCTCTAATTGCAGTCACGAATATAGTGAAGTATAGCTTAGATAGTTTTTTTTTATTTGAGATTGTCCTGCAATGTTGTTTTAAACATTTCCTGTTGTTTTGTACTGTGATGCAGCAGTGATTATTTACTGAGTAATTTTCTTGTTCTTTTATTATTTATTATTAAATATATTTAAATCTTTCACTGTGGCTGATATTTGCGAGACACATTTAAGTTATGAGAGTACTTGCATTTATTTGGTGACACTGTGTAAGCCACTCCTAGTAGCCTTGCTCTTGGACAAACTACCATTTGTTTTGATAATAACATCACACGCAATAACATTACACAGTAAGATTGGACATCTTTTGTTAAAGGCCTTAGAGTAGCTGATAAGGAGTGGCTGGAGGCAGTCAAAACTACCTTATAGTCTGGGCAGAAGACGGCATAGCTAGTAAACCTGTGCCAGCCTTTCCCAGGGGTGTGTGTGTGTGTGTGTGTGTGTGTGTGTGTGTGTGTGTGTGTGCGTGCATAAATCAAATCTCAAAGTGTGTGTGTGTCAGCTTCTTGGGCAGGGAAACAAAGCACTGGTTGGACAGAGAAGGTGCTGGAGGTTTTGGCTTGGCCACTCAGCTGAGATCTCAACTCTATAGCTGTGCCAGTGGGGAGTCTTACTGGGGATCTGGAGAAAGAGGGAAAAAACAGCCCCAGACTGAGTGTGGTCTCTGTGTGCTCTTAAGGGAAATGGTATTTCACTTTGTGTGTACTTATCATCCTCCCAATGCACAACCCCTACTGGTGCTAGTAGTGAGGACTGAGGTTCCCTGATTACTGGGCCAGTGCTGGGGCGTCACAATGATATTTCTATAAACTGATCTGCAGTACTGAAATAACTGTATTTGGCTTACCATCTACAGGAGGCATGCATTGCTGGATTCCTGATGGTCCTGAAAATAGTTAAGCAAGAGGTAAGGGCAAAATCATCATATTTAACAGTAAGACAGAGGGTACTATATGTACACCTCTATATCTGCATGACGTTTACATTCAGCAAAAACTTGGCTATCAACTCCTAACTGAGCTTATCACTATACCAATCTTCAGCCCCCCCCCAAAAAAAAAGACAAGTGACACAGAACAAACATTTAATTGTATTTGTTTTACTATACAGCAATATTCAACTGGTCATATCACAAAGCCTACCTGAAAGCTCTTCTTGGGACTGAGAATGAGTGGCACCCAGATCAATGACATGCTGTAGGCCACTCTGTTGTGAGTTGTCCTGTTGTAGAAGATTTGCAGGAATGCCTCACTGGAGGTGAGAGGTGGTTCTGCAGCAGGACCACCCCCAGTCACCCTCTGGTCTTGGGCAGCAGCAGCTGCATGCCGCCGTGCAGAGGTGATCATGTCAGTAGTCTTGTGGCACACCTACTCATAGGTCCAGCTGTGGCTGCTCATGGAATTTATGTTGATAATGATCTGCTGCCATAGTCGCAGCCTCTCTGGCATATTGGGACAACCTCTTCCCAGAGGAAAAGCTCCATGTTGATGGAGCATGTCATCGATTATAGAATTCTCACCCTCACTGAAGGGGGGGTCTGCTTCTCAATGACATTTTCTGTCCTAAAAGACAACTGAATGATAATACAGATAAGTATCACATAACTGCAAAGTTACTGTTTCCAGATAAAACAGTAAAGGTAAGCAGTCAGTAGTACCTACTGGAAAAACACAAAACAGTCTGCACATATGAAATACTAACAGCAGGCAGGATACAAAACAAGGACAGTAGCAAGAGCAATATATTCTTGTTTGTGCCATAGCAGTCACTCAACGGTGCCCCCCCCTAAAAGAACAGCCATTCTAGTTTGTGACATAACAGTACATGTCTTCCCCCACCAACAAAAGAACAGGTACATGAACTATTTTGCTAATAAAATACATTTGATGCATTTGAAATGCTAAACATTCATTCAAAGGACCTGTCCCTGAAACATTTGTACTTTTATATCACACAGCTTACTATTTTCATGCATTGTCAATCATTTGTACCTCTGAAATGGCCTGACAGACATGGCCATGACATCAATGCATTTCTAATGCATACAGATAACAGTGTAAAAAGCTTTGCTTCACATTATTCATTAATATATTCCAGCATATGCATTATTTAGGTAACAAAATGAGAGCATACCTGCTCAAGTTCTATACTCCTCTGTAGAGTCAGCTTTAGAAATATTTTGCTTTTCTGAAGATGTAGTAGGTATCTTTACCATCACTTTGGCTAGCTAGACATTTGCCTTTTTATAATGGAGTAGATTATTAATAGATTGGTTCTGTCTAGGATGTGTTTCAGAGATGCTAATTACAGCATAAGCAGCTGAATTGCTAATCAACCAATCTGGTGGAGCTATTCAACAAGTTATAAAACAGCCATGTAGACTCCATATTGCTTTTTCCTGTGGATTTCAAAAGTAGTGGAATACAAACACAGAAAGTCTACACAGACAGAATGTCAGGAGCTGCTGCTGCTTAACTCCATTTGTATGTGCTACAGGCTGAAGCCAATGCTGCTTCTGCTGCCAATAGGCCTAGGCTGAGATGGAGAAGACTTTTCAGGCCACATTTAACTTATCACACCATGCACGACATGGACATTGTAAGGTGCCACAGGGTGGACAGGAACACAATACAGGAACCCTGTGACCTCTGCCAACCTCAACACATAGCCACAGCCTTTACCTCCCTATGTATTGGCTGTCAGCCTTGAACTAACACTGTGGCAACTGCTGCACTTACAAGGTAAGTTTTGAACATGTACTGCATTGTATAATAATATTATGACATGTCCTTGTATTTCATCACTTGGTACAGTAAGCAACTACAAGGTAGGAGATTTGTACAGAAATTAATGTAACGTGACAGCACAGAGTTATTTGACTTGCATGTGTCCATTAGCAAGTAATAGGCCTCAGGCCTCAAAGATTCACACATTGATACTTCCCCAAAGTAATGATGATCACTACATGCCCTCAGTTTAGCACCATACATGTGTAATGGGAAAGCATAACAGAGAGAAGTTAGAAAGTAATGAGACACATAGCAGTTTCTGTCCTCACCACTTTCACAAGATCAAACAGGCAGGATGCAAAACAAAGAGAGTACAAGAGCAACATATCCTTGTTTGTGCCATAACAGTAGCTCAGCCTGGGTCCTCCCCCCTTGAAAGAACATTATACTCTTGCATGTGCCATGACAGGAACCCACCTTTGCTCCCTACCCCCAAAACAGCAGACTATGCTTGTTTGTGCCATCCAATCTTCCATTAATTTGATGGCAATTACATATCATAGTGTTCCCAGTTAATATACTCACATATTTTAAAGTAAATTATATAGACTGGTTTACACACTGCATGTTTCTAAGTACTGGTCAGATGACTGATGAATGAACAGAAAGTTAGGACACAGCTCTATATTTGCAGGGGTTAATCATAGCAGGTTGTGTGATCACTATGTGTACTACATTGAAGTATATTAAATAGAATACATTTATAAATAAAAGGTCATGCCTTGATATCATTGTACATTCAGTTGCACTTGGTTGTGTGAAGAATTACGCCATGTATTTGCTGCAAAGCTGTTTGTGGGGTAAACATGGATAAGTCCTCTTCTTGTTTTCTTCATTGCAGTGAGAGTTGGGATCCAGACCTATGCAGTCATTTATTTGCATTTATTTATCTTATTTTACATTTGTTTACCAGGATAGTCCAACTGGGCTAATTTCCCATTTTCAAGTGAAGGCCCAGGGAGAAAAGCTCCACTGACAAAAATAGCATAGTACAGTACAATACAAAAAAATAGAATAAGGCAAAAATAATAACTTCAGTTCATCAATCAGTAGTTTACAGGTGCCAGAGGAATTACAACTTAACTTCAAAATATACACTGGATAGTTCTAGAGATTATTCCAATTACATATAAATGAGTAGGATTGGTAGTCATATCTCATGTATACTAACATTTTCTACTGTGTGTGTCATAGACTGATTTTTGGCATTTCAACTAATTCTCCATTTTTTATCATTTTTTTTTTTCTTTTATGGGGGTGGGGGCACTGTTTGCACAATGTGCTGCTTAGCACAAACAGCTATGGCTATTTCATTTGCACGCAGATTAGCAGTGCACAAACTGGATGAATGGGCCACCCAGGTAGAAGACAGGACCCAGACAACCACAAACATACACCTGATGCATTCAATTAATACTATTGGTCATTGCACAAACACATTTCTCGGCAGCACACACTCTTGCACAATGTGTTTGCATGATGGTAAGTGATGTGCAACACTTTAAAATGTTTCAAAACCAGAAAGTGTGCACTTTCAGTAAGTTTGATACCTGCAATTAGTGGGAAACATCATTCTACAGTGGTCTTGATCTGTGCTAGGCATGGCAGGCATGCCTGGAGAGTTTTTAAGATTCCATGTTCAAAGATAGTTTGCCCAGAAGTCCAAACTGTTTTTTGGACTCCTAGTGAATGAACATGGGCCTAGGCTTTTGCAGAAGGACTATCATAGCTCAGATTACAAGGCAGATGCATGGAATAGTCTGACCCATGCTCTGACCAGTGCTACCAGTATCCCCAGCACTGGTTAACAATTTAGGAACCACTACAGAGACCTCAGGATTTGGAAGATGGATACCCTCAACCTTTGGATTGAGGAATGTAAGAGTGGGGGCACCCCACCAGTGGAGTACCTCAGGGTTCAGTCCTGGGGCCGCTCTTGTTTGGCATCTACTTCTCTGAAGTACAGGTCAACACTAAGGGACTCTGGCTAACAAAGTTTGCAGATGACTGCAAACTGGGAGCCATTATTGAATCCCCAAATGATGTGGATACTCTACAAAAGGGCCTTACAGAAACAGATGCTTGGTGCCAGAGCCATGGGCTCAAGCTCAATGCCAAGAAATGTATTGTTATCCCCTTTGGGAAAAAACATGTATCCATGAATTACCATATAGGTGGCAGTACACTAAACACAGAAAATGTGATAAAAGACTTAGGGACACAGGTGGACAGTGGTCTCACCTTTGATAACCACATCGCCACAACAGTCAGGAAATCCTTCTATGTGGCACACCTCATCACGAAGGGCTTTTCATCCAGAAAAAAGGAGGTCATTGTCCCACTGTACTCATCCCTCATTAGACCCATTATAGAATACAACACCCCATTTGGTATGTACCTCTCAAGACATCTGCAACAACTGGAAAGGCCTCAGAAATACCTCACTAAAAGAATCACAGACCTAAAGCAGATGCCCTATGCTGACCGCCTTAAAAAACTCCAGCTATACTCTGTCGCATATCGTCTACTCAGAGGCGATCTCTGCTTAACATACAAGGCCATGTCAAACCCAGAGCTGTTGGACATGCTACACTTAAAGAAATCCCAATTCCTCAGAGCTACATGCTCCAGGGATCTAAACCTTGTCATCACAATAAACAAAACATGCTGGAGGGATAGGTTCCTGACCCAGAGACTCCCCAGACTCTGGAATAGATTGCCCAAACATGTCAAGCAGAGTGCCTCTTTGGACCTCTTCAAGAGGAACCTTGACGATTGGATGGGAGAAAGGAAATTCACCCCGGGGATCACGTCAGTCACCCTGCTAGACAGGGGTCCAGGAAAGTAAATAATGTGGGAAGAAATAGCCAGGGAATTGTTATGGCTAGGCTTGTATAGGCCCTAGGGCTGATAGCCTAGTACCAACCTATGAACCTATGAACCTATGAACCTATGAACATTTGTGTAAGTATCACTTACAAAGACTACCTGTAAGAGTTAAAAGCTGGATATAGTCAGGATTGGTATGCTTAAGGATTCACTATGTAATTTCAAAATAAAGAAATCCCGAATTTTCAGTATTTCGAAATTACATAGCCGAAGACACCAAACACCGAAACCCTAAAATCGCGAAATTCAAAATCCTGACACTACACTACAGATACAGCACACACAAACACCTACACAACTTCCCCCCTACTTATATATACTAACTCTGAGATTGCATAATCAGACACAAACAAGCAACTCACTCCCACACATAGTACACACTCTCACACACACACATCACAGTCAAAACACACACTGACAGACACTAAAGCCCCTAACCAACAAACATACACATACATACATACATACCTAAACTGACATCTTACCATTCACACTCCACAATACCAGAAGTGCTAATTCAAAATCTCCGTACTTCGGGATTTTGAATTTCGTGCTTCTGGTTTACCGGTATTTCAAGACTTTGGTATTTTAATTTTGAAATACTGAAATTCGGGATTTCAGTATTTCGAAATTAAATAGGGATCCCGTGCTTAATGGTATTCTAGTCTTTTCTGTTTTTTTCGCAGCTGTCACAGACCAAAAACTGAATGTGCGAACCCATGCTACTAGATTGACACTGATGTGTGATGCATGTGATATGTATGCATCGCAACATTAGGGTTAATTTAGCATTAAAAGTTACAGTAAATTTATTGGTTAATTATAGAGTTGTATTAAACTGAGCATTAATTTCTCAACTGTAATAGGAAAGTATGCATGCATTACTCTGGAGACCAAAACAACAGTTCAGTATTACAGAGTAGTCATAGGTTGTGCCTTCCAAATCCACAGTTCCCAAATATACTGTTAAGTTTTCATTGATATTGCAATGTAATGTCAGAGCTCTAAAGCAGTGGCACCACTGGCCTGCTATAAACTGTAATCAGTATAATTGGAACATGCATATGTGTAATATATGCACACATCAAGGATTGCTTGCTGCAATCTGTAGTATATTGTGCATCAGTTAGGAGTTGGTAGTCTTAAAAACAAAGGTAACAGAATAGAGTCAAATAATTGTATCAATTCTTTATATGTCACATATGAAGTTTCTAATGTTCACCCTTTTTCTCTCACCCCAATCCTTTCCTCTTTTTTTTTTTTTACTTTTTTATTTTTTGTTTTTCCCACGCACAACAGGGTAGGCCTATTCCATAGGATCCACTTGCCCCCACTCCATCAGCTACAGTACCACTGCACAGCACATCTGCTGTACAATCTGGTAGTACCTCCTCTGCTGCCCCTACACTACCTGGCCCCTCAGGAATCTCTTCCCCAGAGGATAGACCTGTGGCTCCCTCTGGGAGCAGTGGCAGAGGTGGTGAGTTTATCACTAGAGAGGAATTGCCAGGGATGGTGAGTAGGATTCTCTCCATCCTCATACAGAGTACTCATAGGAGACGCAGACGTTAGCCACAATTTACAGGTATTAGCAGTCATATGCATATCTGTAAACAGAAATGCTTTTAGGATGATCATAGGATCATAGGAGATTACTATGCTATTAACCAGGAGGTCATTTTAACGCTGTATAAATACTAGTTAGTACCCAAGATTGCATTTAGTGATGACTACCCATGTCCAGGAAGGTTGTGGGCACTATCCCCTGTAAAAATTTATGGTGCCCCATCCACTTGTCCAGTTTCCTTTTGAACAGTGTCATAGAGGTGCTCTGTTTCACATGAATTGGTAGCCTGTTCCAAAGATGCGACAGTCACTGGCAGATTAATCTGTCCCTCCAGCATGTCCTATGTAAATCACAGGCCATATTTAAGTCCCTGGAATGGGTAGCCCTAAACCCATTTGATTTATGGATATGCAGTAAGTTCATTAGGTTTGGGTCCTGGGTTGCTCTGTAGGCCAGACATAAGTCTATATGATACGGAGTATAGTGACAGGGACTTTAGTCAGTCCATATAAGGCACATGCTGGAGGCCCTTGAACTTCTTTGTTAGAAACCTCTGAGGTCTCTCTAATTGCTGCAGGTACTTAGTACGGTACATACCAAATGGGGTGTTATACTCAATTCTGGGCTGGAAAAGTGCCGAGTATAGGGGGGGGTATAACTTTTTTTGCTCTTGAGGTGATGCTTTTACTAATCAAGTGAACTACCTGGAAAGCTTTCCTTACAATGGTAGACACGTGATGATTGAATTTAAGGTCACGGTCAACCGGTGATCCTAGGTCCCTTACCACTTCATTGGCACTTAGGGTATTGTTGTTGATTTGATAGAGTGAAGGGGCATTGTTTGTGACTAATCCACCAGTCATTGGTCTTTGTGAGACCCTCCTGGAGTATGCTGACATCATTTGGGGATTCAATAATTGCACCTAGTTTGCAGGCATCTGCAAACTTGGTCAGCCACAACCCTTTAGTTTTGACCTGAACTTCTAAAAGGCATATATCAAACAGTAGGGGGGCCAGCACTGACCCTGTGCCACCCTGCTGATAACAGGTCTGCTGGTTGATGTGGAGTCACCACTTTGATAGTGTGTACGCAGTTAGTGAGCCAGTTGTCAACCCATCTTACAACAAAGGGGTTTACATTCAGTTTGCTAAGTTTATTGGGAATGCCTGAATGTGGGATTGTGTGATTATGTATATGAATATGGTACATTTCTGTACAGACATACTTTTCTGAATATATACAGATGTATATATATATATATATATATATATATATATATATATATATATATATATATATATATATGTAAAACAGTATATGTATGGATACATGGTATGTAAATGTGCAGAACTATGCATATAAATATATATGTATGTATGTATGTACATACAATCCATATTTATACACAGAAAAGAACATGTTTGCATCATAACATAATTTCATATACTGCATGTATTAATTTATTAATTATCTATACTATTAGCAGGCAGATTAAAAAAAAAAAAACTTTACAGGATACTTTTTTTACATGACTTAGAAGCACAGGTAAGGTATGTAAGGCATAGTGCAAAGCAATAAATTCAGTGGAAATATATGCAAAGCCTAAAGAAAAAAAAAACATTCCCCAAGGAGAAAAACATTAAATAAACCTCAAATGTAAAAATATGAAGGAAGTCATGATATCCTTGTAGTTCAGCTTAAAAAAAACTTGTAGTAACAAGAAATATACAGTACTGCAGATGGATACAGTAATGTCGAACAGTGAAAATATGTGATTTGCTGCTTTGCTTGTTAGTAAATGTAAGTACATAAGGGAAATAGATTTGTTACAAATGCATAGAAAAATAATCAAACAGATTCAGTACAAGCAGAGAAATAAAGTCTGTGCTTTGCTGATTATAATCATGTATGAAAAATGTAATTTATAAATGTAGTCATGTAAGAAAAATATGACCACACACATATCTATGATAAGTAAGCAACCATCCTCTATATCTTTTATATGCAGCAGAAGAGGTGATCTCTTATAACCAGACACAAGAGGAAATATGCCTTACAAGACTGACCAATAATGCTCGTGAGTATGCAAAACAATTCTGAAAAAAAAAGTCATTCAAAAATGTGTTGAATAATCAATTTTTCTTTGTTTTATTTATTTTATAAGTCCAGAAGTAATTCATACACAAAGCAATGAGCTTTCAGTACGCAAATGCAGCACAATTCATATCAGCATGAAATTTCAAATAGGTTACCATTTCTTATGTTACACCAGCTTATATCCTTAGTATTCTTATAATGGAAATGTAAAAATTACCACCACTTGATACATTATACTGAACTGTTCATAGGTTCCCAATGCCATTTCCAAAAATATTTATTTTCTGAATAAGAAATCACTGTTAATAAAGTTTGCTCTGCTGTATTACATTATGAGTCAATTTATAGGTTCATAGATTAGTCCTAAGCTAACTGCCCTTGCAAGCCTAGCCAATTATCCCTTGTGAGACTCAAACCCTGCACTTTGCGTTTGTAAGGCAAGCATCTTAACCATTAGGCTACCCTCCGAACTCTCCTTATTGTCTCCATTTCTTGTTTATCTCTCTACCTTCCCTCTTTCTTATTTTAATTATGCCTTACTTTATCTTTCTTTTTTTACCTTTTTATCCCATTTATATTCATTTTGCTACAGGTCTAGAATCCCTAGGAGCAACCCAAACATGTTCCTCCCAGGTCAAGGAGCATTCACCTTATGTCCTTCCATGGATATCTTCACAGGGTCAGATTAGTGGTACCAGTCCTGTACTCACGCTGGCATGTGGCAGCCTGGCAAGCCTCACAGACTGTGGGCTTCAAGACTTGGTTGAGGATGTGATGGAGCAGGAAGTGGAGAGACATCTTTAGCCAGTCCAGGATGTTCTTCAGCAGGTTTAAGAATCACTGTCCTGGTCAGCAGCAGCCAAAGTGCTACCAGAGGCTTTTGCCCCCTCAACACCAGAGTCCTTCACTGCAACATCATCAGGCAGTGGAAACATTTGAGGTCCTGTGGACTGGGTGTCCTCCTCTGACAAATTCTACTTCACCTCCCTCCTTTCTTAATCCTCTCTCCTTAACCTTCTAACCTACTTCCTACTCAAACTACCCTCTTAACTAAAATAAATATGAAAAAATAGGAGGTCTATGCCCCACCAAACATATAGCATCCCTTCTCTCTCACCTCTTCCAGCACAACCCTCTTGATGTGTTATTTCTGTGTTTCCCTCTTTGTTATGTCTTCATTTTTTCAGTCTTTCCTCTATTCCTCTTTCCAGTATTTTAAGAAATCAGCCAGGGTATCCACATAAGGATACTCATATAGAAAACATAAATCCTCTTTCTATTTTTTAAAAGTTAACATAGATAGCTGTGCTATACGCCACTTGCCTTTGATACTTCTAACGTGCTTGCACATAGTCACCATATTCATCCCTAATACCCAAATCCCTATGAAATTATAGGAGGACTTACATTTTTATGTTGTACTTTGCAGATATTTAAGTACTAACTTCAGTAACTTTACACAATTTCATGAAAGTGGGCATTTTTTATCAAAAGCTTTCACATTTGGTTAGGGCAACCATCCTGCAGTTAGTGTAATTTCATATAGGCGTAGTGGTGCTCTTTGTGAATAACCATTATGAAAGTGCAAATCTCTGGACTGTGGACTCTATATAGAAGTCAACAGCTATAAGTGATGGAAATGTCTTGTAAATTTTTAACTATGGTTTTATTTATGAAATCTAAAGGTTTTCAAGAGTTATGATATGTAATTGTAACAAGTGACATGTTGACACGATAAAAATAACCATCTCTCTGTCTGCTGTTCTTCATTTACCAGGGTAAGTACAGACAACTGAAAATGACAGCAGCAACTGGTACCTTTCAAGAATGTTAACAGTAAAGCCAGTGCAGAGAACATATAAAAGTAAGAAATTATCTTTTTTCAATAATAAATCATCTTAGCATAGTGAAGAAACAATGAAAAAGTATATTTAAACCTGAGAAAGAAAAATGAAATGGACAGACTCAGACATATATTAGCATGTTTACTCAAAGCCTATGCCTGTTACCACAACTACAGATTTCTTCTTATTTAACATCATGCTATTGAAAACAGGCCTACAGGTTGACACTGCATAAACTTCACAAATGTATCCAAATACATGAACCTTGTTGTCTTTATTAAGATGTTAATAAACATGAAAGCTAACATTCTGTTACTCAAATTAATAAATAGTTGAGAAACTGAATTCAGAGGATTAAATTGCATAAGGCAGCATTCATTGACAAGGGATATAAATGTATTACAAGGTTCATAGTTGTGTAATCATCTTATTCTTACTTGAATATTCTTAGCTGTTAGCAGGTGTGTGTCTTACATGAGCAACTAATGAAACCTGTCAGCTGCATAACATAGAGGGTTATAGCCTTGACTAAAACTCTGATGGACAGTGTTCATTTAATATCCCCTGACAATGGACGAGGTACTTGGGTTGAAGAAATAATAAAAAGGCTGCACCTGCTAACCTCCCCAGGAGAAGGATGGGAGTATATGTTTGCAGGCACAAAATGGGTAATGATTTCTCTTTGAGATACCAGGGACACTCATGTGTGTTACCTGTTCTGGGGTAGTGGGCATGCCTGTAGGCTTGCTTCACTTGTGTTAAAGAGTGACTGTCCTGTACTATATTTACTGCAAGTCCTCAAATATCTGCCATCAAGATTTGCATGAGGTGTTTGAGGAGTTGTGGTTTAAAGCAATCATTTTGGTTCCTTAAGATGGATAATGGCACCATTCCAATTACTTGACCCTCACTACTAGTATGATTAAATGGGCCATAGGGCTTCCACCTACCAGTGAAATAAGTGGACCAGTTGGTTGAAGTGGGGGGCAGGACTGGTGGTCAAAACTGGAAATTAGAGCTTAAAATAAACTAAAAAAAACTAATTAAACTCATCAATATGAAGAATATTTAAATTCCCAGAAAATACATTGGAGATTAGAGCCTATTGTGAAGGAAAGAGGTTGATGATTAATGGCAGAGAGAAATCAAAGATAATGGCTTTTGGATCAGTATAGTAAGTACTCAGTAGATGATAAATCATTGGAACAAGTAATATCTTATAATGACCAGGGAACACAGGCTGCTTAGTTTTAATTAATTCACTGATACAACATGTAGAAATCTGAGAAAATTATTTGATGCATCCTCCGATTCATAAACACCAAGGATAAAGAGGACTTAATCCCCCTATGCAAGTCATTAATGAAAGTTAAACTACAGAAATCTGTGACTACCTGGAACTATGAAATTCTAAAACATAACAGGAGACTAGAGAAAGTTAAACAAAATGTTATCAAACTAAAAGATAGTAATAGCAAATCCACATATAAGATATGTTTGACATATTAAACCCCCTTTTAGTAAGCTAAAGTGGACTGAGAAGAAAAATGAATACAGACAGTAAGGTCCTGCATTCTGAATACATGTCTGATTAAGCTCAAGGAATATCTATAGTTTAACGTAAGCTTACTAGAAGTCAGGGTATTTCAGACTTGAAGCACTTAGCAAATCAAGAACAATAGAAATGTCTATCTGCTAAAAACTAAAGTAGGCCAAGACATGAAATGATTTAATGGTTTGCATGATGGCATACGGGGAGAAGGATTTTCAAAACATGCCAAGTGACCAACCATAAATAATTTAATTCTGCATTATGAGAATGGATACATGCATATATGTATATTTGTATACAGTCAATTGGTCATTAACTATTTTGCTAACAGCCAAGTCATTGAAACGCTGGGACAATTTTGATTTTCTTAAATTTCACACTTAATGGAAGGCCATTTTGTTATGCACCTTTTTGTTCTGCTGGTAGAATACAATGATTTTAAGTATGTCCAAGGGTCAGCTTCCGGTGATTTCTCCTGTCCACCTGCTGAATCTGGGCATACTGGAGCAATGCAGCAACTGCCTCATGTATACAGACAACCCTCTCCTCCTAACACACAACACTACAACCTGTGAGAGATGCACTTACATAGCCACACTGGAAGCAAAGCTCTCTCCAGCCAAGATTGTGCTAGACAGTCAAGAGGAGAAGGTTACCACCTGCACTACACCTCAAGCAACACATAGCCCTTCAAATGCCACACCATCAACACCCACACATAGCAACACTAAACCCAAATATGCAGAGGCCCTTAACATTACCCTGCACAAGCAACAAGGACCTCTGAAGCTGAAATGCAAACAAACACCAGTCACAACCAAAGTGACACAGAGCTCACAACACCAGTGTTCCACCCAACAAAGCCCCTAAGGCAAGACAACGTACCCAACACTTTAGTCATAGGTGATGCTATAGTCAGGCAAACTGATGTCCCACTCACCAGGCTGAACAAGGAGAAAATTACATTCAGCTGCCTGTCGGGTGCCAGGATCTGCCACATAACACATGCACTCAAGTCATTCCACAACAAGTACAACTATGACTCTGTCATTGTCTATGTTGGAGTGAATGACTTGAGATGTACCTCCCTGGACTACATGAAAAGACCCTAGCCATGAGTAGCATCCTGCCTTCGCCCAGAATGATACCACAGTATAAGGACAAAATGATGGACTTCAACAATTGGCTAAGCTTCTGGTGTCATTCAAAGGGGATCCAGTATCTGTCTGCCTGGGATGACACATTTGACAAACCATGATGCTTTGCCAGAGATGGTCTGCACCTGTCGCCCCTGAGATTCAGGTTACTGGCTAAAGCTCTTGCCACCCCTATAGTGCCTTTTTTAGGCAAGGTTCAAAGAACAAAATCACCACAATAACAGATACAAGCATGCAAAATCTGAAGTTAATGCTGCTCAATGCTAGAAGTCTAAACCTCAAAATGCACTCTCTTGAAGCACTCCTAAAAATGGAGGACATCGATATCTGTGCAGTAACTGAGACCTGGTTCAAGGCTCCAGAGAGCATGCTTGCAATACCGGCTACAACTCTTACCACACTTTTCGGCCACCAAACCAAGACCAAAACACTAAAGGTGGAGGAGTGTCCATATTCACCAAGGATATTCACACCTCCAGGCTAGTTGCCCAACACAATGCATCTGAAATTTTCCAGGTGCAACTAACACTAGGTAAGACTGCAATCCAAATTGTAGCTTTCTACAGATCTCCTACCATACCCCAAGATTCTCACTACACCTTTCTAAACATACTGAAAATATTAAGATACAACGAAAAACCCTCATACTGGGTGATTTCAACTACCCTGCCATTAAACAGGAAAACTACTCAGGTACCAGCACCTTTTCCCAACAGTTCTCGGAATTCATAATTTCCAACGCCCTGGATCAACTAATCCATTGTCCCACCAGGGGCTCCAATATCCCAGACATGGCCATTACCAACATGGGAGATAGATGCTCCACACCAGTGGTCACCCCCTTATTGGTCAGGTCTGACCATAAGCTAATGACCCTTGGTATCCACATCCAACCCCACTCCCCAGTAAGAAAACCTCCGTAAAGAACTTCTCCAAAGCCAACTTCAATCTACTCAAGTCAGAAATGACAAACTTCATGACACCCATGCAGATGGGAGCTGAAAGATCGACTGCTGAATCCTACACTAAGGCACTGTACGAGCAGATCCACTCGTGCATGAACCCTGCCATCCCAAATAGAGCCAAGATGCTCTCCTCCAAAAAAAGGAAGCCAATTTTGTGGTCCCCTTCCATAAACAAACTATACAGTTAGTAACCGAGTATATTTCTGCAAAATCCAAAACAGAGCTATGACAGCTCTGAATAAAGGCTGCATATCAAGTAGTAAGCATGTCAATGGCCAAGTATAAGGCCATTGGCATTGCAAACAAAACAAAAAATAAAAAAAAAAACAGCTTTTATTTTTTTTTAGCCGATTTTGGCTGTTTAAGCATAGGGCAGCAGCACGCAAATGGGATTGGGGGGGGGTAATAAAATAAACCTAAAATAAGCATTCAAACTAAAATCAGTAGTCTGCCATGCAAGTCAATGACAGGCAGAAGACAACCTGGCCAGTGAGTAGTGGTTGCTAAGGAGGAGGCTCAGTGTGAGACATGTAACTATGCATTAGCACACAATCTTATGCAAATGATGGGAAGGATAGTGAATCCCAGTTTTCCCCAGCATTTGAGTCAGGTCCCAACAGTGTAAGAGTAGAAATAGCTTGGTGCAAGCCTAGGAGGTAGGTGACATTACTGGGGGGTGTGACAGGCATACTGTAAGCAGATTGGAGCCCTGTGGCTAGGGTTTGCTCCTATCTTAGCACAGCTAAGCTAGGGGGTGTGTCTAAACCTGCCTAGCACTCTTTACAAAGCCTAATCGGGTGTGAGCACCGCTCACTGGGTTTTACAGGAAGAAAAAAGAAGTTAAACCAGGAAATAGCAGCAGTGGGCAGATTTGAGCACTCTGTGCAGCACGCACACGGGCTTAAACAGGGAGGCAGTAGGAAGGGAAAACAGCAGTAGGAAGGTAATCAAGGAGAACTAGCTTAGCTGCCAGGTGAAACGTATCAGAATCAGCCAATTACATAGGCAGCAGACCAGCCCAGCCCAGAACTCTACTATAAACTAAGCAAACACCTTCCCCTCTGATTTTTCCCGCACTCTACACCACTAGTTTGTACAAGCGGGAAAATTTTAACAAACAAATCTGCAAAATGAGAAGGGCTGCAGCAGGCAACATAGAACAACATGTGCAAGAGGCTGAGGGTGGTGAGGATGTGAATGCTGCCAAACAACCCACAGTGAGGAGACAGAGAAGAGTGTACAGACCCAGGGTAACTTACCAGGGGCTACTTGAACTGGAGATAGTGGACCACTATAGGGTGGACAGAGACCTCCTACAGCAAATTGATAGGGTGTGCCAGCCACACCTGACACACCAAACAGACCAAGGGGAACCCATCCCAGTGGATACCAAGGTATGTGTAGGCCTAGGTATACTAGCCACAGGTACCTCTCAAAGCACAACTGGGGATATCATGGGGATCTCACAGGCATCAGCATCCAGAGTATTCCACCAGTTCTTGGATACCATGTCAGCACATGCCAATGAGCATGTATATTTCCTTAACACCCATAAGGTGTTGACCAGCAATATGCATCACATCCACCAAATAGCAGAATACTCTGGGATAATGGGTACTATAGACTGCATGCACATACACATCAAAGCACCACCCAGTGAGTAGGGTAAGGCCTGCATCAACCGCAGGGGCATCCCCTCCATCAACTGCCATGTCATATGTGATGCCCAGGGCATTATAATGAATGTGTGTGCCGGCTGCAGTGGAAGCTATGACGATTCCCACGTATGGCATCTGACAAAGCTGTACCAGAGATTTGCCAATGGAGACATCCCCTACAGTCACCTAGTAGAGGATGCTGGGAACACACAAGAGCCATGGCTGATGACACCCATCAGAAATGCCACATACCTAAACAACAACACCATAATGAGGCACACACACAGGCCAGACATATAATAGAGCATATGTTTGGGATGCTCAGGTCATGGTTCCAGTGTCTGGACACATCTGGTGTTGCCTTGCAGTATTCACCAGCTGCATGTACCCAAATTATGGTATGTGCTATGCTACACACTATGATCCTGCGGAAACAGCTGCAGCAAGAACAGCATGGGGGCAGGGCCACATAGCCCCCCACCATTGCCAATTCCTGCATAGGCACAGAGTGACCTGGAGGAAGAACAACCTGAGCCTGCCCTAGTAGGCAGAAAGAGGTGTGCCCAGTATGCCCTGGCCTTGGCAAAGAGGCAATGCATAGCATGCACTGACACAGTAGGGACCCAGGGAATGATACATCTCTCTGACTCGCACATACAGTAAAAGGGATGCCAAACATGACACTACCTGTGCTCAACCATGTATAGGGAGTGTACTATGTGCATCTGACATAGGCAGCCTTCCAGTACCATCCGTAAGTCTGGTGCACCCTGAAGGTCAGTCAATCAACCTACTCATTGCCAAATGTAGTAGAATGTGTCATTACCTGTAGCTATGGTATGGATGTGAGCATGCAAGGGAATTGGGTGGCTAAATGTTATGGCAGCAAACAGTAGATACCCATAGTGGCACCATGACATCTGTAACACATACTGGAGTCACCATAGTAGCCAGTACTACACAGGGTGACAAAACCCACTGCAGGAAATGTGCTGAGTGACATGTGTGTCCATATGACCCACACATGCCAGTTAGGACGGTTTACATATCCAACAACAGTCTCAGCCAGCAGGACAGGTGTAGACAAACCCAAACAAAGCTTGTGCAATGGCCCCTGAATGATGGCTATGGTTAAACCCCCCCAGGCCTACACAGACAGACCACAGCAGGGCAGGTAGTGGGATGTTAGTTCTGAAGGGTAGGAAATCAGACAATAATATGTAGGGCAACCAAAGCCATGATCTGTAGTACACTGGTATGCCTCTAGTCAGCATGATAGTTAGCAATAGAGAATAAAATGGAGTACTTGACATACCAGTACAGTGATATCAAATGTGTACAAGTGTCACATGTGTCCCCCACATCCTACATAGTAATGTAATAACAGTCAGGTGTGCCCCCACAGCCCTGTGTAGAAATGTAGAAATAGACAGGTGTGCCCCCTCCATCCTGCATAGCAGTGTAATAACAGTCAGGTTTGCCCCCCCCCATCCTGTGTAGAAATGTAGAAATAGTCAGGTGTGTCCCCTCATCCTACATAAGTAATGTAATAACAGTCAGGTGTGCCCCCTCCAATCCTGTGTAGAAATATAGTAATAGTCAGGTGTGCCCCCCATCCTACATAGCAATGTAATAACAGTCAGGTGTGCCCCCCCCCCCACTCCTGTGTAGAAATGTAGAAGCAGTCAGGTGTTCTCCCCCGCTATGCAGAAATATAGTAACAGTCAAAGCCAAATGATCGATGGATACCCTGCAGAGACAGCATTCAACCTGTCGGTGTACAACAGAAAGGTCAGCACTGCAGCACAAACTACCTGGACACGATCCACACATTCAGTACAGATGGCCATACTGGGCATGCTCACACACTTAGAGAAATTAAGGCAATGTCAGTCAACAACATACTGAAAGGCCATACTGGGCATGCTCACACACTTAAACACATGAAGGCCATGTCTGCAAACACCAGTGGACCAAACATATCTGGCAGTTGCAGTTGTTAGTGCAGACACTGATCATTATGCACCACTCATGCCTTGCACACACTCCCTACAATTCATATACTTAACTTTGGCAAGGCTGCTGATGTCACCCACCTAGAAATACACCTCTGGGAAGGTTGTAGCCCAGTAATCTCTGTAGTGCGTCATGTAACTGCATACTACTGTAGTGTCATAAAGTAGTTAGGTAGGTGTTCTAATCCCAGACATGGCAAGTGTGTGTGTGTGCCTGTCTGTGTAGAGAACAATGCTTTTTAGTGTACTCACACTCCTTATAATTCATATACTCAACTTTGGCAAGGCTGCTGATGTCACCCACCTAGAAATACACCTCTGGGAAGGTTGTAGTGCATCCTGTAACTGCGTACTGCTACAGTGTGATAAAGTAGTTAGATAGGTGTTCTAATCCCAGACATGACAAGTGTGTGTGTGTGTGTGTGTCTGTCTGACCCTGTCTGTGTAGAGAGCAATGCTTTTTAGGGTACTCACACTCCTTACAATTCATATACTCAACTTTGGCAAGGCTGCTAATGTCACCCACCTAGAAATACACCTCTGGGAAGATTGTAGCCCAGTAATCTCTGTAGGGTATCCTGTAACTGCATACTGCTATAGTGTGATAAAGTAGTTAGGTAGGTGTTGTAATCCCAGACATGGCAAGTGTGTGTTTGTCTGACCCTGTCTGTGTAGAGAGCAATGCTTTTTAGGATACTCACACTCCTTACAATTCATATACTCAACTTTGGCAAGGCTGCTGATGTCACCCACCTAGACATACACCTCTGGGAAGGTTATAGTTCAGTTATCTCCGTAGCATGTGCTGTAACTGCGTACTGCTGTAGTGTGATTTAGAACTGTGGTAGGGTTCCATCCCCACCCATGGCAGTTCTGGATGTTTTGTGTGTGTTTCAATGTCTGTGTACAGAGCAATGCATTATAGGTTAGTCACACTCAGTACATTTCAAATGGCCTACTTTGGTAATCCTGCTGATGTCATTCATTGTTTATACACCTTTGGGGAAGGACTTCTCCAGTAATCCCCATGGTGCATCCTATAAAAGCATCATGCTGTAGTGTGATATAGACCTCTGTTAGGGGTTCTATACCCACCCATGTCGGTTGTGAATGTTTTCTGTGTGTGTGTGTGTGTGTGTGTGTGTGTGTTTGTGTCACTGTCTGTGTAGGAAGCAATGCATTTTAGGCTAGTCACACACGGTACATTTCAAATGGCCTACTTTGGCAATCCTGCTGATGTAATTCATTGTGAAATACACCTTTGGGGAAGGTGCTCTCTAGTAATCCCCATGGTGAGTCCTATAACAGCTCTATGCTGTAGTGTGATATAGACCTCTGTTAGGGGTTCTGTACCCACACGTGTCAGTTGTGGATGTTTTGTGTGTGTATCATTGTCTGTGCAGGGAGCAATGCATTTTAGGCTAGTCACACTCACTAAAATTCGAATGGCCCACTTTGGCAATCCTGCTGATATCATCCAATGTGATATACACCTTTGAGGAAGATGTACTCCAGTAATCTCTGTGGCGCATACTATAACTGTGTAGTGTTGTAGTGTAAAAAAAATAGATAGGTAGGGGTCCTACTCCCAGACATGACAGGTGTGTGTGCATGTGTGTATGTGTGTGTTTGTAACTCGTATCCTTTGTGGAGGTGGGTGTGAGTGTGTGGCCAATGTGGAGCGGGTTTTGCATATTTCTTATATGGTGGCCCTACTATATATCACAATGCCCACGGTACAGGGATAACAGATATGAAATAGCTGAGAGGCTGGGCTGCAAAGACATACCCATACATGTGACATCAAGGCCAGGCAAGCACAGTTAGCAACCCCAGTATTACCCAGAGCACACTGTCAATCCATGTCTCATACACACACACACACATGGCTAGGCAACAGCCAATATGTGGGTAGTACACTGCATATTGGCCACTGATAGTAACTATGGGGTGATAGCTGTGGGCTACAGAGGACATGGTGCCCTGTCCATCTGTCTAATGTGCATGTACATGCAGACAGTGCACCTTCCCCATGTTCTCCAATGGACACATGCAACACCTATGGTGCCATCACATGAGATCCACAAAGGACATACCATGCCTGACAACATGCCCTGTATTGACAGATGCCACTGACACCAGGGAATGCCATTAGCATACTATCAATGTAGGTACAGGGTAAACCTGCTGCCCATTATCAGTTTCCGCCACAGGTGGGCAAGACTGGCACATCTGTTGATAACCCGTATTCATAACATGGGCCAGACACCCCAGGTACAGTTCCACATGTCACTGTACATGCATGTGGGAGGTGTGCACATCCCAGACACTGTCCATGTCATGGTCTAAGGAACACATACATGGCAAGTGATGCACAGCATTGGCCACACACAATAGTCACTCAGGTGACTGGATGGGGGATACAATGCCCACCTGTGTGGGCAAATGCAGACACTACAGCCCTGAGCCACAATGCAGACCATTTTCATGTGGCCTGCTGCCAAGGTATGCCCATAGCCTAGCCTTCTACAGTCATCTGACACAATTGACCACCACACACCCATGCAGACATGCACCCATGCATGTCAGTACTGATACCCTGTGTGTTTGTGTGTGTTGTATGGTGCATAGATTCACATCCACATTCCCTACAACCCCCATGCGCATACTGAAACATGCTGTCTGATGTCAGACACCTACCCATACCCTTTGCCTATACAACCCCCGTATGACCCGTGTGGTGCATATGATACGTGCACAGTAATGTGTTGTGGCAATCACACTACTGATGAGTTGTAACCCTGGCCCTGCCAAGTGTGTCAGTGTGTGTGCATCCCTGTGAGAATGTGGCTGTATTGATGCTGGCACTTGTTCATGTGGATAGGTACGTGTATGTCACCTACTGTATAGCTTCCGTATCCCTGTTGCAGATGTCAGTCACCATCACATATATGTTCTGAGGACTCCACAGCAGGTGATGCATCCAATAACTGCATAGAACTGTGGTAACACTACATAGTCATCAGGGGGTTGATACCCTGTGCTGGTAGGTGTGTGACACAAACATGCTTAGGTTTTATTCTCCCACCCCTCCCTGACTTGTCTTTGCCTCTGTCTGCCTTTGCCACTCCCTCTCTGGTGGAGACCTACACCTGCTTTGCTTGGCAGCAGCATGTGTATTTTAAGTGATACTCATGATCAGCTGATGGCCTCTGCACAAATTGCAGCCCTCCCCTAGCTGATTGCCTGTGGAACAGCTGTGGTAACATTCCCATAGCCAATTGCATAGAAACACACTCCAATATCTAGGAACATCATGTGGGTGTTGGCCCTTTTCATTCACTGTGAGCAGGAACTAGATCTGTTGTTTGGCAAACAGCATCTCAGATGGATTGGGGATTTACCTCTAACAGCATATACTGTGGAAACAGGCAACACACAGGAGGGGAATGTGCCTGACCTGACTACAGACTGTAAATGCTGCTATACTGCATTTGGAGTACTGCTGATTTAACAGTGTGTGTGTGGATATGACTGTCCTACATGTCTCAATACCTGCCATGTCAGATCCATGTTTATGAGGAATCCCCATCTGCAGGGTTATCTGCAGACAGGGCAGTGTGTTGTGCCTTTGGTTGCATGTGTTACCCACAGAACATCTATCTGTGGACTACAGAAGGTAGTGTGAGGATTGCAGTCTGCAGATGGAGAAAGCTGTGACAGTTAGTGGCTTCATATACCTCATTGGACATATGTTGCAACAAACCCTGTTACAGCAGTAAATGTATGAGGTTGTCATAGCAACATGTCATTATTGGCCCTGTGTATGTGCGTCCAGCGACAACTCTCTCAACCTGTGTACATATGTCGTGCATGAAGTGGTGCATATGTGCTGTACACCATAATTAGTGTCATCATATCTGATAACAAGCCAGTGAGATATCAGACTGCTACACATGTTATGTACAGTAGGGGTTATATTTGATAACATAACCTGGACATTCTGTGGATGTTTGTACAGTACTGAGGTCTGTGTACTTATGGTGAATGTCGACAGTGTGTGTATTGTTAATATGTACTTTAGCCTGTGTACAGACTATGGTAGATGTCATCTTTCTAGGTCCCGTCCTATCTGATGTTACATGCTGCGCCACTGTATGGTACTGTATTGGCGTACATGTTTGTAGGGCCATACACACACATGTCCCATACCATAGACAGCCATCAGACCAAACTGTGTCTGCCCAGTATATTTAGGGTCGGTCTGTGAGTGGCACATATGAGGATGGTGTCAAACAGATAGTCCATATACTGTAATATTATGCTAGCTTAACATATGTGGCTGTGGCTGCATTCACATTGGTTGTTGTTATGCACTTTCACACAGGTGTATCTTACCCTGTGCTGTGACATGCCTGTAGAGCCTGTTATATATGCAGGTGCATATGCATTCCCCTATAGGAGATGTAGGCCAGTGTTGAGCCAGTCTGCCTGTAGCCTGCACAGTGCATTGTTACATGCCTAGTACGTTAGTGTACTTACCCAGTGAGATGTCATGTGCAGATACTTGCCAGATGTACTGCTGCCGGGCCTCACTTAACAATCATGTATGTCAGACAGTGCAGTGGTATGCTGTACAGATGTAAGTCAATATCTAGTGGGTAGTATCTGACCATGGCACCACTGTACCAGCAGTTATTATGTGTCAGGCCAGACAGAGGTGTGTGAATGCATAATCTATGATGGCAAATATATTCCAGTCATTATGTGTTATACCCATCTACAGGGCTGTCTACATCCATATTGTCAGGCATGGTACACATGTTTAGCACTAAGGGGTTATGGGTATTCCTCTAGACTGTACAGAGTTTGTCAGAATGCCCACATATATTGGTCAATATCTCTGCTGCAGTCCACAGGGGCATTACGTGCTAGCAGCGGTACTTTACTATGATGTCCTTAGGATGTCTGTCAGTAGCCAATGGCACACATGTTATAAGCAGATGTGACCTCCAACACACACCATGTCTGTGAAGACAATCCCAATGACAGTAGCAATAGTCTACTGATATACCTGCTATACATACCTGACATCCCCTATGACTGTGGGACTATAGAGGCTGGAGTAGGGCTACACTCCATGTCCAGGACATATGGTGAAAATATATGTACATATTGTTATCCAGATAGCCATATATATATTATTACATGTGTAGGACTTCCAGTTACCACTGTCATGGCAACAACCTACTATAAATCCCTACATCATGTGGGCGTGGTCCCTTTACATTTCCTGTGTGATAAACATCCTTCCTTTATGTGAGCATCAGTGTTACAGACAGCAGGTAGCAATACCTTTTACAGGAGAACCGGCACACTCAGGGCAGCTACATATTTGTAGGAGGTTCAGGAACTACACAGTGTGAGTAGAGTTATGTTATGCTTTGTATAGCACTGGTGTTACAAGGTGTGTGTGTACATACTAGTTTACCTTTGAATGCAGTCTGTTTGCATAACTCTCAACTGTGGGCCTATCCTCTTGGTGGTGAGAGGTGTGCCTATCGTGTGTTGTCTGTCTACCACACAGGTCCTATGTCAGATATTTCACTGGCAGTGTGTGTGTTGAGTGCTATCAGTACATGGCTAAATCCATTTCTGTTTCTAACCTCAATTCCCTGACTAAGGGTATGTTGCAGACTATCCTGTAACACCAGCAACTTGCTTAGTATATGGCAACAGTTTTCCACATTTGTGCCTGTGTTCCAGCCTCTGTCCTCCACCTACATACCAAGCTTTGCACATATGACATGCTGTCAGTGGTTGTTCTGTAGTAGGCTGTGAGTATATCACACTGCCATTGCTGCCATCAGTCCACTGCTGTTGTATCCCCCACACATACGGTGGGGCTGGGGGCCATATATGTGTGGGCGTCACCTACACAATACATGTGTGCTCTTATGCACTCCAGAGGCCAGTGTATGTAACAGTGGTATATGGCCCTGTATTATTGAGTCTTGGGGGGCACCATAAATGACCTAGGCTGTTACAAAATGTGGGGGTATCAGGGGCGACCTGCCTTAAGGTATCTGGATGTACAGTAGCGTATACTTCACCTATATTTACATTACTTTTGGGTTAATGCAAGCCTAGTGTCTCCTGCCATACAGACTGTTCTGTTTGTCAGTGTGCTTATGATGGTGTCAGCTATGCCTTATTATGTAACAGTTACAAATCATTTGATCACATGACATCTTTACCACCTATTGATTTTATACAGAGTGTAGATAGAGGCTGCTGAACTATACACCTGCATTACATACTGTTGATTGTTTGGTATCCTGTGTCCCAGTCTGTCCTCACTATTGTACAATTTGACGGGCTTGGCCTGGACAGCAGCAGTTGTGAACCTTTCCGGACTACCGTAGTAGTATAACTGTTTCACAGTTGCATTACTCTGTTTATATGGATGTCAGTGTCTAAACAGCTATATGACATGGCGTATAGAACTGTAATAGTACACAATTAAAGGTTTCCATTTCTACAAACCTGTGTGTGGTGTTTTTTCCTATGACCTCTCTGTGGGTATATATTGCAGGCAGCGATTGTCACTTGTATGGGTGGCCCATACAGTGTCCAGTTGTTCAGGGGTTAACTGTAGGCATAGTGGCTGTTCCATATTGTGTGCACCTTCTACAAATGTATCTTACTGTACATATATCTGCGTGTGTATGTGTAGTCACATGTTTATCTATATATATATATATATATATATATATATATATATATATATCTATATATATATATATATATATATATATGTATATCTGTATATCTGCATCTGCATATCTGTGTCTGTGTATCCATATCCTGGGGATGTTGATGGCTTCCACATTTTACATTTCCTATGGGAGGCATACTGTACTGCATGATATGTTACCAATACCAGCCTGACATCATACAGGTGGGATGTAGTACTGTTAACATCTTGTGCCCATGTTGTGTCAGGTCCTGGTTATGGGATCTGCAACACTTGGTAGTGTATTGCAGGGTGGAAGTGTTTGGCTGTGGGGGTGGAATGCCTATTCGTACAAGATGTATAGTGTGTGGGGCCTCTCATCCCCATTAACAGTGCATGTGGACATATGTGTTTTTGTTAAGCTGTCATTACTATCTACAGATGTATGGCCATATATACCTATGTGTGTATATATATATATATATATATATATATATATATATATATATATATGCTTACATATATATAACTATGTCCGTATATACCTACATAGATATATATTTGTGTACACATATGTAACTTGCTGTGTATATGTAGACATATAGGTATAGACACATATATGTGTCAATGTAGGAATTTGCATGTATATATGTTCATATATATTAATATATATGTATATATTTTTAGAAATATATATATATATATATATATATATATATATATATATATATATATATATACATATATAGATATGTTCTATCTATTTAGCTAATAATATATTTACACACACATACATCTTGATGTTGGTATATATTCTCTGTACTGTTGCATGCCTGGACTGGATGATATGTTTCTGAAAACATCAGATTTGCTTGCATCTGGCATGACTTAGTGGTAAATCACTTTGTCTATGGTGTGCAGGGTCCTCGGTTTGAGCCTTGCAGAGTCTGGTAATTTTGTTGCTGGGCAGAACATGGGCCGTTGGATACAGAGTGATTAAGTCACTTTTAAGCAGTTCTAAGCGGGTTTACGTGGGTTTGCGCGGGGATAAGCACTGCTAACTTCTGGTTAGAGCTTCTTACACTCAGTTAGCTTCTAGACTGCTTAACCAGTGTAGGCATTGCTTACCACCATGCAAACAGGCTTAAACCTAAAAGAGGGAAAGACAGTAGGGAAAATAACCAGGGATGGGTAGGAAGGCAGTAGGGAAGGTCCATAGCTGCCCATTTCTTCTACAGCAACAGCTGTGCATACACACTGAATTTGAAGGTAGATTTGGACACTTAAAACCTTGGGTGGGGGTGAGGACAACAATAATAAGTTGTGATGCCAATTAGACTAGATTACATGTGTCGAGTGGACAGGTGTGCGAAATGGACAGCTATGTATAGGGCGAGATTTTTTTGTAGGAACAGATTGCCCTTTTTTTTTCTTTTTCAGGTGAGAGTGGGATGTTGGGAAAGGTAGTAGGTATATTTGGGGAGGTAGGTTGGATAGGTTAACAGACAAGACAAACAAGATGCATATAGGGGTGGTATATGAAATATGGGGGGTAAACACCTTGGACAGGGAGGGGTTTTTGGAAGTCGTAAGGCCATGAGCCCCCAAATGGAAACAGTGGGACTGAGGTCCCCACCCATGGGCAGTCAACACTGCACCTTCACGGCCCCAAAGGTGGCTGTGCTGGGGGCTGGGGAGGAAGGGTAGGTTCACCCTCTAATTGCGCCACACGGCCCTCAAGCTGGTGTAGTTGGTCTTAAATCTCCTTGTCGAGCTCCCTATACACAATGGCCAGGACCTGATGGTGGGTGACAGGTAATTCTCTGCCCCCGCTCCCAGGGGGGCCGAGCCCCATCCACTGCAGCAGTTCCACCTGAAGGTGGTGCAGGGCCAATGGACAGGTGTGTCCACTGGGACTGCCCTTCCCATACAAGCTATGGTGTTGCAGTTTTAAATCAGTTAGTCATAGTCAACAGCATTCAGGATTAGTTATAACAGCATACATAGGTATTCCCATTAACCCAAGACATCAGTTTACAACAGTTGCAGATCAAGCAAAACACATGCATATATGGGACAACAGTGACCATTACAACAGCATGCAGGTTTTGTTGATGGCAACAGGCCACCAATTTATAAACCAATAGGACATATGTCCCAACAATAGTTTGGAGTGTACCCGCATCCATTGAGGTGTGTAATAAGGTTATTGTTGCACATATGGAGGGGGGTGAGAGAGAGAGGTCAGTTAACAACTAATATATCCTTGTAGTTTTCACAACTTTCTTAGTTACCGCAGTGATCTGCCCCTTACATGTATTATTACACTACCCAATGTCCTTACTTTGTACAATGGTATGTTTGTAGATTTGTATATGCGTGGACTGTGTCTTACATATAGTCTACACCTCCTACCTGTTATACCTGTTGAGAAAATCATTGTTAACACTACCTGACAATTTCTACACATACTCCCAGATTCCATGCTTGTAGACAAATATATATGTGACCTGTGTTGTACTTACATTCTACACCTCTTACCTGTTATAGCTTAATACAACAGTACTATTTATAGAATGCAACACTACAACAACATATGAAAGCAGGATGTACACAAGCACTCCAGGGGTTATACTTTTATTCACAAGATATTACACCTTTATTTCCACACAACCTATATGACAATCTTCCTGCCAAATTGTCTGGTTTATTCAGTACATCCCAAACACAATACACTTCTTTACTGGTACAACACTTTCCAGAACTGTTATAGTTATTTGTTATGACAGTACATGCAGGAATATTACTAACCTGCCTCTCAATACAGCCTTTGCAGCCTAGCAACATGGGCTTGCTGGTTCACAGCCTGCTCATCTGCAGCTGTCAGAGAAATACAGTGATATTTAGCCATTACTTATCTATAATATACACAAGCTAGGCAATCATTATCTACGTAGTAGAATGGGTACTTAGTGCTGGGGCATCGGCCATCTGCCTTGCTTCTTGGATCTGCTGGATCAAGAGATCACCGCTCCACTACTTCAGGTCAGCATGGTGCTGCCTGACCTGCTCACCAGTCTGGGGGATACCAGTGGCACTGGTGAGGTCACAGGTGAGACTGTCCCAGGCTTCCACTTTATACTGAGAGCCCTGGTACTGGCCCTGCAGTAGTCTCTCATCATGGTGTTTTACCAGTAGCCATACCATGAATCTGGACTCCTGGGTGCCCCAGCGCTCTGCTCTAAATTGAGTGCCTTCCCCAACACCAGCCATTCTGCCTACAGTAGGGAGCTGCAACCAGTTATGGGAATTATTGGTAGCTGTGAGGTATAAATATGCCAGATTTCCAAAATTTTCCCATGATTGGATGGTTTTGAAAAGGCTAAGATATGGGCACACCTGCTTACCTAATGTTGGCATTGCTTAAAGGGGCATACCACTTGGTAGATTGAGTTAGCCGGCCAACACATTGCTTACCCCAACTAAGCTGAGCTGTGCAATGCTTAACGTTGCTTAATATTTAATTTGCATTATATTTTCCTTTTGGCATTGATTTATTATTTGTTACATGTTATATATGTGTCTGGTATCTGTGATTCATGTGTACATACACTGTATGGGGTCCTGGGGACTTCAACACTTTATTACAATAACACCTCACATCTGGCTTTACTGCAGTACTCCAGTTCACATATTTATGCTATGTAGCAGGTTATACAACATCACACTGTACATAGATTCCTTTCACATGTTCAGTTTGATTTCCTATGGTGAGGATTTGTTTGTTGAAACCTCAATCTTGGGTTCAAGCCTTGCAGAGGCTGTTTATTTTGTTGCTGGGCAGAACATGGGCCGCTGGATACAGAGTGGTTAAAGCACTTTGAAGCAGTTGTAAGTGGGTTTGCGTGGGTTTGCGTGGAGCTAAGCAGTACTTACTTCTGGTTACAGTTTCTTACACTCAGTTAGCTTCTACTTTGCTTAATCTGTGAAGGCAATGCTTACCCCCATGCAAATGCACTTAAACACGCTTACTAGTGCTTACATATGTGTATTACTGCTTATTTGTGCTTAAACCTGCTTACTAGTGCCTTATTCATTTTGACACTGACACTTCACATGCCTTTCCTGCAGTACTCCAGTTCATAAATATGTTTTTCCATGGGTTTTGTAACATAAAGATTGGTTATAACATGCTTTGCCATGTAAAATAGACTGTGCTGCAGTGGGACTTAAACTGGGAATGCCTGCTCCTTAGGTGAATGCTACAGTATTGCTGTGCTGCTTCATTTGCATATATCTTCCTTGTTATCCTCTTCAGCCTTTTAAGCTGCTATAACTGTAGCTAAGCAATGGGCACACCTGCGCACCTATGGTTAGCTGTACTCAGATTTTAAAAAATAAATAAAAGGGTTTATTCTGTTAATTTATATGTACTGTTGCTGTTGTACACATGGGGGACTGTTGGTGGGAATATGCGGACACCTATGAGTGCTCTCGCTTATTTCTTAACACCTTCTGCTGTTCTACATTGCAGGGGCATGTTTATTCTGAGAGCGCTGCACTCAGACACGCCCCCTGCACTCGTACACACTCTATGTAAGCCTAGGAGCTCGGGCAGCGCACCTTGTTAATATGCATGGCGTGCTGCCATCCTGCTCCTAAATGGGTGTATCCATGCAGGACTAAGCTGGTCCTGCACGGAAGATTAGTGAATCCGGGGGATAGTGTTATTCACGGGTACTAACCTACAAGCATCCCAGCTTGCATTAGCACTAGTCCAAATCTGATGTTGTATTGTTGCATACTGCCAGGTATGGCATTGTAGAAATCTTGACAAGAATCCTGACCTGTGCCTTTATATTGTAGCACTTCTTAATGTATACAGTTTGGTTTTGTGTTTTGCATTTTTATTGTTGCCATAAACCATACAACTCTAAAAAAAAAGTATGCACATTTAAAATTATCATCCACCCCCAAAAAACAGTATTTAACTGTATACCATTATATAATGATAAAAAAACACAATAATGTGTGTTAACCAAGTTTATATTAAAAAGAATAAACCAAATATTCCTTCTATAGAAAACTATGCTAAAGATAACTTTGATGTAAAGGAATCTGTCATCACATCATTATTATGAAGATATAATTACATGAATGAAATAACCTTCAGTTTTATTCCATTTAATGTGAACAATAAAGCATAATGCGGAAATACAGGTTCTGATGGCAGATAAGGTGACCAAACTCATAATCCGCATATCTTCCTGTGAAAGAGATAAATCAAAGGTATTTACCAATAACTGAATTATTCTATTCCTCATCTCACTGCAGTTAGCTTACAGCTTTTGCATGCAAGTAAATAGTTCACTATTCTTGACACTGCAGACTCCTTAGCATGAGCACTATATGAATCCGCCACCCTGTCCATTATGAGGGGTTGTGATTGTGTGCCCCCCTTTCTGTCTATAAACTATGCCATCTTGTTTTCCATATCTACAGTGCTTTGTTAATTTGATAACTGTATTTACATAGTCTGTAAGAACATCCACGTCCCATTAGGGCATGAATTCCAAGCTCCTTTAACTCCTTGTTTACATGTTTTTCTATATATACTATATTTGTTTCAAATCCTGCTTTTTCTGTTATAAGATTTAACAGACCACTGTTCTCATTATTAAAGAGATAATTGTACATTAGAATAATGAGGATGTTTGGCACTCGTTTTCAGAATGTGTTGCATTCTTCCAAACTGTCTCCATATTGTACATGTACTTGTAGAGAAAGAGTATGTGCTACTTCATATGGGGTTCCACCAGTTATCTGTACTGAGGAATAGTGATTTCTTGTTCTCTGCTAGTGATGCTTGTTTTTCCTGCAATCTTAGAACTCTCATTCTGCATTGATGCTTTCTCACCCATTTTACTTACTTTTAGGCAGTCAGGTATGATTTGCTATTTCTCACTTTTGTTGCTATTAATATAGCAGCATAACCTTCCTTTAAAATGTACCTATACTCTGTTCCTTGATGTCTTTTTCTCAAACGCATTATTTTCCTCTCTCTTTTTATTGAATCAAATTTATTGCATTGTGTTCTTCACCCTCCATTCAGTTTGTAGTTCTATTCTTTTTAAATACCATTATATGCCCTCCATTTTTTCTATAGTGAAGGGAGCCATATCTTCACTGAAAAAAACAGAAATAATTGATTTTTCTTATAAATCTTTCTGTTCTGACATTTAAAAAGGTACAGAAAGAATGTATTCTTCAGAATGCAAAAGATTTTAGCACATCATTTGTTTTTAGGGGTATAATAAGACACAATATAATAAAGAGGATTCCACATCTCATAAGAGTGAGTTAATGTAAGATTCTTACTCACTCTGTCATGCATTGCTGACAAGGTTGGGTAAAATGTTCCTGTTTAGAAATTAAGCCATGCATCTTTAACAATTATTTTATGTTGATTTCTGATGAAATAGCTGTACTAATCAGTTATGCATTTGTAAGTACAATGCGGAAGCACTGATAACAAACGAAAGAAAGAAAGAAAGAAAGAACAAAAAAAGAGATGACATAAATTTTGAAATACTATATGTGGGGTGGTGAAAACTTCCTCTAAAAATGCCAGTTTCCCATTCAGATATGTGCACACTACTATATTTTTCTCAAATGTATGTAAAATATTTGCATCTTCCTTTGTCCACATAGCTATGTATCTCACCTCTGTTCTTTGTTTAATATGTATAATTTATTTGTTGTCTGCTTTTATTTTAGAATTGTTCTGATTACCTTAATTTGAAATGTGACATATAAGATAAAGGAGTATAAGAATTTCACTTTCTTTTTTGTATACTGTCTGTGTACGCATCTCTGTATACGACATGAATAATCAATGAACGATCATACATGAGTTCTGCCATACACTCTCAGAATCAAGTATCTAAAATCAATAATCAGAGAATAAACAATAACAGCATAGCAAAAGAATAAACAACTAGCAGTCATGATACCACAATAATTACTATAATATGAGCAGTATTTCTGATGCATTTGTGCAAGTAAAGTGTGATAATCAGTCAAAGGGCATTTCATTTACCTGATATTTTTATTTAAGTTCATTGTGTATTTAGGCCCAGATGAAGGCTTTGTTTCTTGTGAAATGGTGATAGCTACACTTCTGATTAATGATTGGCTGTGTTGCTGAAGTATTCCATTTCTGTATATATTTTTCTGTGAGCAGCAGATTTTTTTAATCACAAGCTACCATGCATTTCACACCTACTACAAATCATAATCTAATAAAAATCATATTTGTTTTACAGATTTCCCCTTTACCACTTTTGCTGTTCATTTTCAAAAAGCAATTCCAAAGTAATTTAAGTGTGATAAATCCCATGGTTCTACTATAACAGATATTGTGTGACCCTACCAAGTACAGGACATGATACATAAGATGAGAGCTTGTAAAAAATACTAATAATGACTGCTCTTTCAGATACGGTGTCTTATCTTGATAAAAGTGAAGAGATGACATCAGCCCACTTACATTTGTGACATAGCACTAGCAGCTGATGAACTGCATACAGGTTGTGATGGATCTTCAATATCCTGCCTGTTGTCATAAACAGAAGCCCTGAGCTGGCTGCAGTCAGAGAAGACAAATCACGCTTGTCTTCTATAGAATCTTGTCTTACAAGTCATGAACAATGAAAATACATCTTCCTAATGTCAAGAATATATTGCTTTATATTTAGGATCTTCTCTTCTAACTGTGCAGAGAAAACAGCTAATGATATCTATGAATATCAGATTCGGGAATAATGACACTGCCCTATACTAATATTACAAAATCCTAAAGCTGATTGTTGAAACAAGCAATTTTTATATATTGGGGTGAAAGGTCATTTAAAGTAATTTATACAGCATTTGTTAAATAATTACTAGTTGTTTAGATTTGTTATATTAAACTACAAATGGCATAATTACACTTTGTTTTAGCATATTCATCTGAGCAACTTTTTATTTTTTTTTTACATTGAGTTCATACATTTTAGGTTCATAGGTTTATGGGATTATACTTATATACTAGGCTAATGACCACTAGGGCCATTTTAAGTCTAACAGTGCAATCCAACCCAATTGTGACTCCAGGTATCATGGGTGTTTATTAGGCGGGGATATGTTAAGAACTTTCTAGAGATTGTGTGGGGAGGGGATGTTAGTTTAGGCATTACTGTTTGGTGATTTCTCATCCATTGGTCAAGGTTATGCTTAAACAGGGTTATGGATGGACTCTTCTTCACATGGATGGGGAACATGTTCCAGATCATGTTCCAGATCATGGAGATCCTTTGAGACACATATCAGTCTCACCAACATATCTTATTTATGTCATAAGCAAAATTTAAATCCTTGAATCTACTGGTTCTGATGCAGATGTGCAAAGGGTACATCAGAACTGGATCCAAGGATGTCTTATATGACAGACATAGATTGCTTCTCAGTAACCTGTAGGAGACAGAGTATAGAGATAGGGCTTTAAGGTGATCCATACAGGACAATGTGTTTATACCCCAGATTCTCTTGGTAAGGAACCTTTGTGGACATTCCAATTGTTGCACATGTTTGGTCAGGTGCATACCGAAGGGGACATTTTACTCGTTGATGAGTCTGATAAGGGCCAAATAAAGTGGCACTATGACTTCCTTGGACCTGGATGCCATGCCCTTACTTATAAGTTGGGTGACATAGAATGATTTTCTTTCTACCTTGGCCACATGTTGATCAAAGCTCAGATTACTGCCTACATATGTTCCCATGGGCCTACCTGATAACACCGACATGCCAAAACACAGACAACGAAATAACCAACACGAAAAAAATGACAAAAAAAGAAAGTTCAAAAACACGAAACTTCGCATGCCCGACAAACCAAAATCCCGACAATCAACAAAACAAATACCTTTCCAGAAAAACACACACACACAACACAAGCACACCAAAAACCTTACAAACCTACACTAAACCTTACATACACAACTATCTATGCACTAAACTTAACCCAAACCCTAACCTTAATGTATGTGTATGTATGTGTGTGTGTGTGTGTGTGTGTGTGTGTGTGTGTGTGTGTGTGTGTGTGTGTGTGTGTGTGTGTGTATATATATATATATATATATATATATATATATATATATATATATATATATGTATGGATTCACTTTATATCCTTGAAATACTGAAATATTGAAATTCAGTATTTTGAGGCTATAAAGTTGAAATCTGAAAACAACAAAAACTAAGAAGAGTGAAATTCAAAATCTCACACACTGGAGATTTTGAATTAGCGCTTCTACTCCACACACGCATACCTTCCTCCCCACACACAAACACAAGCTCTCTACTACATAAAAACAGGGGGGCAAGCCTGTCTGCACCCCCCATGAAGGGGGCTGCATGCCTCCAACCCCCCTACTTAAATATTCTAACTCTGAGGTCGCACTACATACAAACACACACAAAACTTCACCACACAAGCTACATTCTCCTCGCAGACACACATCACAGCAACAAAACACACTAACACACACCCAACCCCTACACAAAACCCTTAACAAATAAACACTTACCTGAAACCACAACCACAGCAAAACACCGGAAGTGCTGATTCAAAATCTCCAGTGTGCGAGATTTTGTATTCCGCACTTCTGAGGTTTCGTTGTTTTCACAATTCCACTTTATGGGCTCAAAATACTGTATTTCGATATTTCAGTATTTTGAGCTTCTGAAGTGAATCCATATATATATATATATATATATATATATATATATATATATATATATAGAGAGAGAGAGAGAGAGAGCGAGAGAGAGGTTTAGATATGTATCATCAAACATCAAGCACTGTCATGAAAGTCATTTTAGAGCAAATATAAAATGATCACAAATAAATAAAATGTAAGATTTTTTTCAGGGGGCAAGTGCCTCTGCGCTCCCCCATATAACTTGCTAATTATATATACCAAAGATCCAACCATGAATGAAGGCAGAACGACCTTTATAATAAAAAGTACAAGCGCTTTCGTCTGGACAAGACTTCTTCAGATACAAAATACACACAGGTGCTACAGAAATTTATAATGCCTCACAATTAAGTCAATTAAGCTTTTAAAAAAACACATACATATAAAAAATATTAAAAATATATATGCAATGATAAATTATTTGATACACTAATAATAAATACATTGGACTAACAACCAGAAACAGAAGTAAAAAACATCTAGTTCTGCAATATGATTCATGTTAAACTCTGGCTGATTTTGCTAGTAATACTGGTTTGATACTAATGTATTCATTTAGACCAGGAGCAATCTGTGCCCTCATCCTAAGTTGCCATTTGAGTTCTTTATTTAATAAAATATTTTTACAATCTCCCCCTCTGACATTGTCTCTAACAACTTCAATAATGCCAAATTTGTAACCAGAAAAGGAAGTACATATCTCTGAATGTTTAAAAAGTGCACTACTTTCCTTGGCTGTCCTAATGTCATATGTGTGTTCATATATTCTGTCTCTGAGTGCCCTCTCAGTTTTTCCAACATAAAATGCAGGGCACCCACCACAGATCGCCAAGTAAACCAACATCTTAGTTCTGCAGTTACCCCTGCAGAATCTCACAAAACTGTTAAGCCCATTCTTTAGTCTAACATTTGCATCACTTAGTGCACTTTTTAAACATTAGCAGATATGTGCTTCCTTTTCTGGTTACAAATTGATATACACACGGGGAGGGATTTTAACTGAAAAGATGTTAGGGGCTGCTATTGCTTTGATCCATCAGTATGTGCTAGAGATTGAGGGCGGTTTGGAGGATAATGCTGACAACTGCCCGAGACTTAGGAGGAGGAGAATAGTATTCAGACCCAGGATAACTTACCAGGGGCTACATGATCTAGAGACTATAGATTGCTACAGGGTGGACAGAGACATACTTCAGAAAATCATCATGCTGTGCCATCCTCAACTCAGACCCAGAGCCAACAGAGGGGAACCCATCACAGTGGATGCCAAGGTATGTGTAGCCTTAAGAATACTAGCTACAGGTACTTTCCAAAGACCTACTGGGGACATCATGGGGGTCTCACAGGCATCTGCATCCAGGGTACTCCACCAGTTCCCGGATGCCATGCTACCACATGCCGGTGAGCACATTTACTTCCCCATCACCCGAGAGGAGAGGACCAGCAATATGCGCCTCTTCCACCATGTAGCAGAATACTCAGAGGTACTGGGTGCAATAGACTGCATGCACATTCACATCAAAGCACCACCTGGTGAACAGGGTAGGGTCTGCATAAACTGCAAGGGCCTCCCCTCCATCAACTGCCAGGTCATGTGCAATTCCTAGGGCAATATTATGAATGCATGTGCTGACAGCCTTGGAAGCTATCATGGCTCCCATATCCGGCATTCGCCACAGCTGTACCAGGCATTTTTCAGTGGGGACATCCTATATGGCCATCTGGTGGGGGACGCTGGATATGCACAGGGGCCGTATATGATGACACCCTTCAGAAATGCACACACACCCACTCAAGAATGCCATAATGAGGCACATGCACAAACCAGGATCATTATAGAGCGTGTGTTTGGGATGTTCAAGTCACGACTCTGCTGTCTTGACATATCTGGTGGAGGCTTGCAATACTCTCCAGCCACATGTGCAAACATGTTCATAGTATGTGTCATGTTACACAATATGATCCAGTGGAAACAGCTGCAGCAGGAACAGCATGGGGAAGGGCCACAGCCCCCCATCATTGCCAAGGTCCTCACAGGCAGAGAGGGACTCAGAGGAGAAAGCCCCTGAGCCTGCTCCTGTAGGCAGAAGGAGACATGCCTAGTATGCCCAGGCCTTGGCAAAGAGGTAACACATAGCACACACACTGACACTGTAGGGACCCAGACTCAGAGGCTGACACCTCTCTCTGACTTGCACACACAGTAAAATGGATGATACACACATCACATTACCTGTAACTTACCATGTACAGGCAGTGTACTGTGTTCATCCAACATAGGCAGCCTTCAACCACCATCCTCACAACTGCTGCAGGCACAAGGTAAGTCAGTCTTCGTAACAATAAATGAATGGATTGGTATGTTCTGGTAGCATATCTATAGTATTGCTGCATGCATGCAACAGAATGAGGTGGCCTACTGGGATAGCAGCTGACAACTGACAGCTATGTGGGACACCAGGAAATGTCTGCACAATACTGGCTTCTCCATACTATGCAGTATTATTCAAGGTGACAACTCCCACTGCAATATATGTGGGGGGCCAACTAAAGGGGGGGTCATTGGTCACACGCATGTATGTCAATTTGGGGATCCCATACTCACTCCTCAGACTCACCCAGCAAGTCAGCCATAGAAAGCAATAAAGGAATGTCTGACAAAGGCCCACAAATGGTGACAATGATGGACTACCCCCTACAGACTTACACAGTGATATCACAGCAGGCCTTGCATTTGCAGTAAGGCTCTGAAGGGTAAGAAGTCTGAAACTCAATTGTATGCCATTACAATCTAACCTGTGGTCTCTAGTGATATGCCTCTATTCTCCAAGACAGGGTACAACAGCATGCTAAATAGAACCAAAATGTAAAGCCAAATATCAGCACAGTCTGTGCAAATGTGTACCGTTGACAGATGTGCCCCCCAGCCATATTCCAAAATAAACACAGTAACATGTAAGTTTGTAGGGTAATAGCAGCAGAGCACACATTGCCAGGGCTGTCCCAATCAACATGATAACTTGCATTCCCACAATATGCAGGGGTCAATGAGATATGCCTATGTGTGGGGAATACTGTCAGAATGTGGCCAGTAACTTTTCATGGCTGTTGTGTTCTAGTGGCCTAGGTACAGTACTGTAGTAGACAGGCCCATGTTCCACGAACTGCAGTGCCAACTGTATTGCATGTCAGCTGCACCTATGGTGGGATTTGTACACACTGTTCAGATGTCAATATCCATTACAACCAGAAAGCTGGACAGGTCATGTACAGGGGGCCACACATATGAACAGTACACAGGTTGGAGTAACCTACACAGTGCCTACTATACCTCCCAACTGTACAGACCTTTTGCAGGATGTACAGATGTTTGCATCATCTTTGTTGTCTTCATTCCGGAATAGTGATTGTCTGGCAAATCAATGGCAAACCACGAAAGTCTAAAGTCAGAAAATAATGGTGAATTGCAGTGTCACAGACTTCATACCCTATATAAAAATGCATGCTAATGCAAACTCTGTTATTGTACCACCCTTCTAGGTTTGTAAGCCCAATAGTTACAATGGTCCCTATATGTAGGTCTTTGTCACCCAATTACTCATAGTTTTGTCCAGATGTTTGGCTCACAAACATAGATAGATATGGTGCCTAGTACTGGGGGGGGGGGGGTTCACTGCCTGGCAGCCTGGGAACATATGAGTGACAGAACGCACTGTCTTGCTACAGATGACCTGCATCAGTCTCACATGGCTGACAGGCCTCTGGCAAAGGCCCATGCCTCACCCATAGTGTCTTTGTAGGGAATGTCATGGGGTCCATACTACCAACATAACACAGTCGACAAAATGCAAATGTAAGGCCATGCAGCTAAATGCTAGTAGCATACCTCTCAACCTTGTAGAGGAAGAAATCTGGACATAGCCATAAATAAT